>NW_008580864.1:34703-103946 GCF_000691845.1 Merops nubicus | reverse complement strand
CCTACAACAAGGAGGAGGTTGGAGATCCCAGGCAGTAGCTGTTCTGCATCTTCTGCAAAGCTGGAGCTGCTTGTTTGAGGGGTGATATCCCACTGGTTGGATCCTTTGGTCAGGGACCAGATGTCAGTGAGGCCGCATTTTCAGATATATCCAATTGCTTTGGGAGGATAGAGCTTGACTTGCTGTCAGCTTTTGGAAACGAGGTTGCAAGTGTCTTTTTGGGAAATCAGCTGATTGTTTCCTGTATGGGAAACCATAGACATATCCGCTCTGTTCTGCTGAAACCTGTCTGGATATCCAAGTGTTCCACAGAAGTACAAAACTGGGAGAGCAATGATCCTTCTTTGCTGCTGTAGAAAGCTCTGTAGCATGAAGCCTGAGGCCAGAGATGCTGCAATCTGGATGAAGATCCTTTGCCTCTTCCCGTTTCCTTGATCCTTCTTTGTATCGCTTTCTTTCTGCAAAGAGTAAACTACTGTTGTGTGTCTGTCCCCTTCACTCAGAGGTGGTATTAAATTCACCATCCTTTCTCCAGTCTCCGGAAGGCAGTAAGAGGCATCAGTCATGCTTACAGCTGCCTCCTCCGCAAGGAGACCTAAGCAACCCAGTTAAGAAGAAAAGAAAGTAGAGTGGCTCAGATGGGACAGCTGGCACTGGAGCAGAGGAGATAGGAGGCATGAGAGAGGGCAAAGCCAGCTTCCCAGGGAAGTGTGAGCCATGCCTAATTTAGTGATAATGAAAGATGATTCCTAGGGAGATAAACTTGCTTTGAATGCCTGAGAAGGACCCTACTATGCATTTTAACATGGGAGAATTGTAATCTCAGCTACTTTCTTTCTTTGCAAAAAGAAGAAAAAGAATTCTGACAAGCCAGCGGCAGATTTCAAGTTTCCTACTCAGGAATAAATCGAGGCCACTGTTTCTTAGCATGGCATCTTTCCAGTTAATAGAACGTGTGCGGTCTGTAGCAGCCCCAAAGAGCTGTCACCGCCAGGGAGCCCCTCATCTGAGAACTCCTTCCTGGGCTGGGGCACCTGCAGAGCGTGCTGCTCCCCGGGGAGCTCCTGGGACCAGAGGGAGCCTTTGATAGGGCCGGGTGGGATCCTCTCAGGCTCCGTGAGCCGAATCCTCCACCTCGGTTCACAAGCGTGAGGGATGGGCTGGGTTTGCTTGGAAGTTCAAGCTCAATGAACTGAGACTCGGGAGAACAATTCCTCCGGCTGCTGCTACTGTCCTGGGGAGCCCTTGGAAGTTTTCCTTCCTAAGAAAACCCCCACCCTCTCCCCAGCTTCCCTCCCTGAATGCGTTCACAAGTTTTCCTGACAAAAGAGCAATTACAACCTGATGGAGACGACTCACAAAGAGAGTGGGGATGACCCCGAGGAGAGGTTTACAGGACTCAACACATGGCCAGTCACCGACAAAGCCAGCCCCGCTCACATTTGATCACAGAAGAGCCTCCCAGACTGGCATGCTTGACCAGAAACTGGCTGGGTGACTCATTCGTCTGGCAGCTCTGTGATTCATGAGCCTCCAGGAGGAAGGGAGGAGGGAGGCGAATGCCTTTCAGATTTGGATTTAAATGTGATAGAAACACATTCCCCAAAAAGCAGACGCTCGACTGTGTCCAGTCGGTGCGTGAATAGCCACACAAAGCCAGGGCAGGAGTCCTGGTGTGGCGCATGGTGAGGCTCCCCAGGCGAGCCACACCGCAGGCTGCACCTTTCCCAAGTCTGTGGTTTGGAAGATCTCAGGTGTATGAACAGGAACAGTGCCTTAAGTCTCATCCCTGTGTGCTCCATCTGGCCTGGCTCTGGGATTTCCCAAGGAACGTCCCACTCGAGTCTGCTTTGGAGATGATACTGAGGGCTTTGACCTAATATTCAGGTCAAAAGCCTCAAATGACTTTGACCAGCTCAAATTCTAGCTTCTGATATGCACCGATAGTTTTGGCTCGCTCTCTTATCTGTGAAGCAAGTGTATCCATGGACGAGTGTCCCATGAGTGGAAGTGTTCTCAGTAGATAGTGTGAACCCTCCACTGGTGGCACCTCTCTCTCTGTGTCCTGTGGAAGAGCCTCTCCAGCTGGCAGGACTAACTGCCTCATGCTTGGATGACAAGGACCAGGTGAGGAGAATCCAGCCCTGGGTGTCCATGAAGGCCTTTCCATCAGTGTGATCTTCAGCCCTCAGGTAGCTCGGGGCGGTTGCAGCTTGCCCTGAAGCGCTCCTGCTTCCTACCACCACACCTCTCCGAGTCAGCTGTCAAAGGGATCGTGTCGCCTATCACTCAAATGCTAAATTAGTTAGCAGCCAGATGGATTCTTAGAACAATTAACAAGCGCTAAAAATAGGCGGCTTGCTCTCTGTGGTGGATCTTGCCAAAACCCGTGCTTGGGGTTTGCTCGGCAGCGGTTTGCACCTCGTGCTCACCGTGGCCATCGGGGCCTTGCCTGGCGCCTCAGCGAGTGTCAGCACAACTCTCCAGGCACCTGGCTGAAACAGCCTGGCAGTATTTTTTTTGCATTATTGGCATTTTTACTGCCATTCTGAGCCCACCCTTGGTGGCTGGGTTTCACTGTCCCCCACGCAGGCCAGTGTGATGACAGCAGGAGTCATTGAAGCCCTGGCGTCAAAGGAGCTTTGGGCCTAACTCTATGAGCACCAAAGGGGCTTTGGAGGACCCAGGTGTTAGCTCGTCCTTGCTCTGGTGCAGCAGGTGGGAAGAAATCACCTGGGATGGGGGAACAGTGGTTCACACAAGGCTGCCCACAGCCGCCAGGGTCACCCGTGTCCACCCGCCTGTGAGTGGGCAGAGGAGAGGTCTGGAGGACATGGCCACTCCCCCGCATGATAGACTCTGAGAGCAAAATCAGCGGCAAGCTTGAAGGCCATGAATTAAATTAATGAGCTGGGGTCAAAATAAATGCAGGCCACTGTGCAGCTCGCTGGTGAGGCCCTTCCCTCCGATGGATTTTGCTGTTTGATGAGCAAAGCAGATCATCCGCAGTAGGACGTTCTGGGATGTGTAGTTCAGTGCTTCCTGGAGCTCACAGCTCCAGGCTGTCAAGGCAAGAGCATCCTCTGGCCACGTTTCAGGGCTCCACTATCAGATCATGGCTCACACAAAAGGCTTTGGCCAGCAAACTTTGCTTTATCTCTGTGGCACAGGATGTGCCTTGTCCAGAGTTAAAGGGAGCGTTTGTTTCTTTTCTGAGTTTACAATCTTCCATAAAAACAGGTTCTTTGCCTTCAGCCACTGGTTTGAAGCCTCTGCTGCCAGCCTAGCTGTCATGCTTCACTTGGTGGGACTTGCAGCCTTCAGCCAACTCGGGGGAATAGTGCAGATGATGGAGCACATTTAACTGAGTTTCTGTTTCTGAAGAATGTTACGCTAGGCAAAGGATTTGGACCTGAATGAAAGTGGTGGATCTAATTTTAGGCAGTACCTATGAATGAAACTTGAAACGAGCTGTTCAGGAAATACCTTCCTCTGCACCAGTGCCAGGGAGAGTATGTGATTTAATGCTAAATTACCCAGTGCCTATGAACAGATTACTGCAAGAATATTTTTTCCTACTTTGAACTATATTATTTTTTAAAAAAGAAATCTTAATTTCTACATATCTGTCCACATCCTTCTGCAAAAGGTGCAGATCTTTCACCTGCCAGGAGCGAGACCCTGCTCTGTTGCAGTGCCACGTTACCTTCTGAGGCGGGTTTGTCACTGTGGCCCCACGCTGCAGAGCTGTTTGCTTCGATCTGATGTCTGGGAATGGCCAAAGGTGAATGACACATAGGAAAGGATTTTGAGCAATGTGAAAGGCTGTCCCCAGTTGAGCAGCCACGTTGGCTTTCAAGAGGTCAGATCTCTTGCAGTTATGCTTTGTTATATGTTGTCCAAACTTTCCTCTTTTAATAATGAAGGCAGAAAAGAAAATTCACCCTTCAGATACCGAGCAGACATCCTGTCCCCATCCGTCCTACCTTTTATCACGCAGCTTTTTGTGTCCGTAATTTGAGACCCTGGACACCTAAGGGTTTAGCTGAGAGGTAGATCAGCAGAACAGCTCTGAACTTTCCTGTGTGGACTTTGTAGACAAGCACCAGGTTATAGGCACATTTCTGAATAAATGGACTACGGACAGCAACAGATGCAGTAAAAATAGGGCAAAGTAATTGCTAACAAGAGGACATCAGAAGGTCTAAACCACCCCACATTATCAAAGAATAATTTGCCGGTATTGTAAGCCAACTGCTCCTATCTGTAGGATAGAGAAGATTCTCAGCCATCAGCAATGGAAGCTTCAGTTAGTAAAACACAGAAGCATTTTGTAATGCTATTTTGATCTTTTATCTGACTAATCTGTATCTGGCTGTTCTGGTTCTGGGCTGTCGATCTCTCTTGGTGCAGTGACGGGAACTTTGGCAGATGGTTCACACTGGATGAAGTTTGCTTACAAAAGATTAGATTCATACTTAAATCTCAGCTGAGATGTTCATAGCCTATAAAATAGCAGATGAAAGACATTTCTATTTAATGAAAAGATGACAGAGTGCCTCTGAAATTCCTCATTACTCTCTGTGGCTGGAGTAATCTATTTGAAATAATTCTGGTAGAATCCCTTGGTTTCCAAGGGCTCAGGGACAAGCAGCCCAGATGAGGGAGGAAAGTAGCATGAGGTGGATGGGAATGTAGAGTTTCAGGTTGGCCTTCAAGAGGTATCTTTTGCCTCATAGCTCATGACAGCATGAAAGGTACAGGCTGGAGACATTGAAACTCCTGTTAGTTGACTGCTCTACAATCACAGATCTCTCCCAGTGACCAGAGACTTTAATTTAGGCTCTCTGTTTTCCTGGTGCCTGGTGAAGGAAGCCAGCAGCGCTGTGCAGGGAGCTCACCGTTTTCTGCAGGTCTCCTGAGATGATGCTCCGAGCATATCAGGCACTGGATGCACACCCCAGCCTGGGGGATGGGTACTGCTTGCCTTCACACCTCACCTCCCTGGGATGCTCTCACTCAAGCTTTGCTGCTGGAAACTATCCCTGCTAACCACAGGTAGCCTGGGGATGTTCATGGGTATCTACAGAGCACTTGTGTCTGCCCACTCCTGCTTTTCCCGAGCAGTGGCTGCCATCACTTTGTAGGTCAGTGTAGCTGGAAGAGGCTCTAGAGAGGATTTGTAGCTGTGCTTTGCTCTGCTTCTCTGAGAGACAGGGCCATGCCAGGGCGTCGGGTAGCTACAGAAATGTTTTCAGCTGTGGTGACAGTCTTGGATATTTCTGTCTTTGGAGGTAGGACAGAGCCAAAACCAAGGACTGGTGGAGAGGAGAAAAATGGCATGGGTCAGGTCTCTGAACTGAGTCAGTATGAATTCTGTGAAGCTGTGTTGATTTATACTGTGAGAGGATCTAACGTACTTGGGGATCATCAAGTGAAAAGCACAATTAAAAAAAGACGTGATTGCATTTCTATAGGGTTCTGTCTGCTTGCTCCCTTTTTGTTTTCCAGCATTGCATCTCATCCCTCAGTCATGTTCTGGTTTATAGCTTAGTAAATCTTCATAGCAAAGCCATAATACCACCTGATTACAGTACAGATAGGAAAGAGAGAGATCTGGTAGGTGCTTGTACTTATAGGTAGTAAATGCCTACCTGTCCTATATTTGTGCTTGATTTATTGCTCTGAGCCTTTTCTGAACATTTATATGGAAAGCTGCATTGTGAGAACAATTCAGGCCCACTTAGAAAGATGATGGGATTCTTATAAGTATTCAAGAAAGACTTTACCCTCAATTTGCATGGACTGTACAGGGACCAGAAGTACTGACTGAGAAGGAAGGAGTGAACCTGCCTGGCTGAGTAAGACTTCAACTTTGAATCTGTGTCAACTGCGTGAAAGGAATTTGGGCAGTTTCTGAGGTTTTGAAAGAAGGAGACGTTTGCACAGAACCTTGGTCCTGTTGAAGGCACAGAAGGTTATTGATTAGTGTCAGTGGAGTGAGGTTTTCAGTTGGGATCTTTCCCTTTCTCCTGTCCAGGCCAGACCCATATTGCAAAAGCCACTTCTTGTCTAAGCCCCTAGTTCTGCAAGTGGTTAAGCAGTTCTTGGGAAGACTTGACCTTGCTTCACTTCTAAATGAAAAAAAAGGCAGTTGAAAGCATTCATCCCTTTATATAGCTCTTAGCAAGTTCATCAGACTGGACCCAGTTGCTTCACTGAAGGCATTTCAGAAGCTGGGATTTCCAAAAGACATTTGGAGAGGCATGTCTAGATCTGATGGGAACGACATGCATCCCATGAGCTCCTTTTAGAACCTTGTTTCTGCATTTTCCTGTTGTTAAGTAAAACCAATGTGTAGATGTTGCGATTTGCTTATAGCTACTGGTTCTCTATAAAATCCACAACTGCCATGAGCTGTTACTTCTCCATCCCTTCCTTTCTAAAATTCTGGGAAGTAACACCTTTTAACAACAAGCAAACCTGCCTTAATAAGACAGAAGTCTTGTGCTAGAAGTCCAACTTTCCACTGGCAGCACTTCTGGTTAATACTGGAAATTCTAAATATCTGATTAAACATTTCTGGAATTTCTGGGAATACACTGAGATGCTGCATGGGCTAATTTTTTCATAAAGTTTTCAACAAAATAACTTCTGCTGGGGCTTAAAGGAGCCTCTCCAAATAATCCATCTCCCTAATTTCTTAATGTGGCTCCTTACCATTTCCCAAACCGACTCATTTAATGACTTACGTTCTCCTTTGCAAAATGCACAGACACAAATAAGCCGCATATATGAAGAAGGAATGTTCCTCCATCCCACAAAACAAATTAAATACATTGATCCAAATTCACCCCTGGGGTAACTCTGTTGAATTCAGACGAAACGCATGAATTGAATTTATTAAAGCAGCATTTCTGATACGGATTGGAAATAGCAGTTGAATGAGGTTTTGCAATAGTAAAATGGTTGTTTATTAGTGATGAGTGAATCACAAAACGTCTGGCATGTGTGTTGATCTCAGAAAAAGAACTGAAAAAGCTTGAAACTCGATCAGGTCTCTCTGAATCCGTATGTCAGCAAAAGTGCCTGGAAGTAGGTCTGAGTCAGGCTCCTCGTTGAGACATACTTCTGAAACGTCGAGATTTATAAGGTGGGATATAGTCATATCTCAGCAAGTGCTAAGAAATTAAGGATGGTGAATTGAACTGGTAAATAAACAAGAACAAACTCGTTCCTAAATTTTATACGATTGTGATCTTTCAGTTGCACAGATCTCCCAACCGTGCCAAAGCTGCAGAAGGGAATATAAAAGCAGGGGAAACAAAATTAGTTCCCAGTTCAGACTTAATAAATAAACAATGCAAGTAGTTTCCAAACTTTTGTTTTCTTCTGAAACACTCTGTCAAACCACAAGTAGCTTTTCAAATGTCTCTGTACAGAAGTCAGCTTTGGGGTTGGAGTACCATGATTTTACTTAGACTTTGTAGAAAGTTTTGGGGGTGGATAATCTCATCGTGTGCTGGACCACAATATTTCTCTTGAGGAGCATGAAGCCAGAGATCTTCCTGATACAATCCTTGACCAGACAGTGCTCTCACAGCTCTGACCTCTTCATTTCAGCTTCCCAATTGGACTTGACATCGAAGGAATTGTAGATACACCCCATAGGGGAGAGCTGTAGACATGGTTTTCCCCTCACCTGGCCCTGGTCAGGTAGGAGAAGGCAGCCCGGGAGAGGGTGAGTTACTCTGTGGTTGGATTCTGAACAGACAGGGCTGGTCACTTGAAGGCTGCTACATCCCTTCAGTGGGCAGCTGGGGGAAGAGGATCCCTTCTCCCTTCCAGCACCCAAGTGGTGCTCTTGGCCTTCTGCTGGACCAGAAGACACCTCGTGGGTACCCACCTGCCCACTTCACATAGGGGTACAGGGTGGTTTGAGCCTCTGACTCACAGTACTGTCCCCTCACACACCCCTGATGGTAGTACGTTTGTAGGGTGCCTTACATGTGTAAGCAAAACAAAAATACTCAGCAACCGAGAGGTGTATCCAGTGTAGCTAAATCCTGTGGCAAAATTAAATCTTTGGGATATCCCTCAATGACCTGCAGTAATAATCCTGTGCACAATCAGGCTGAATACCTGTAGGGATCAGTTTTCTAGCAGCACGGGGGAACAGACTACTTGATTTACAGAAGTTGATTTTCCTCTCTGTGATTCTGGGGTTCAAGAGCAGCTGTGGCTCAGTGTCTCCATGTACAGTTGGATCCATCTCTCTGCTGCTTTCAGCAACATCCTAAAAGGATCTTTATGTCACATATTTTAAGGCTGTGATATCTTGCAATGCTCGCTCATCTTTATTCAGTATTTTCTCCAGCAGATGCCCATGTGGTCACTATGGTACTTGCAGAAGCATTTTGTTTGGAAGAAATTCATCTAACCTTTCAGCGGCGGAGTGGAAGGAAGGAGAAACCCTCAACAGATGGATGATGTGTGTGCTGCACGTGTACAGAAGGGATGGCTCAGTTGCGAAGGCTCTCACTGAAGCATCAGAGGACCTGTCATGTGTCTTTCTGCTGCTACAGATACCCTGTGGCACCTAAATCAAGTAAGCTGCCATTTTACCTGTCTCCTGTTTGTACCTCCCAAAGACGCTGTCAGGGAAGGTGCAGGGAAGAGGTTTTGGGGACCCTCCTCAAGGGGAGAATTTTCAGGGGAGCCCAAGCTCTCAGAGGAGCTGCTTTCAACTTATACCGAAATTTCTCTTAGGTACGTTAAAGCATATCTTTAAAAACATTTCAGATACTTGGAGATCTTGGACAAATAACGTTACAGAAAAAATGTCTAAATTACAACTTCCAGTTGCATTTCAAGAGCATGCAGCACTCTGCACATCCCATCCTAACAGCCCATGGTTGGTGTCACAGAACCTTGGTGCTCCTCAGAGCTGAAGTGTGAGGCCATAAACCCAGGCACACTAGATCCTCTGAGATTAGGACTCACAGATCCTTCTACAGTCTTGTCCAAGACCTGGCCTAATAAGCTGCACAGATGATTATTATTTTTGTATATTTAGCTAAAACAGAGCCTCACCCTTCCAGTCTGAAGCGACCTTCTCACTAGAAAGATGTTAGCAGGTTCTGCTTGTGTTCTGGCCACGAGAGGATCTTACCCTGGCCATACAGAGAGACATCTGTGTTCCTAGAGCTAAGCAAGGACACCTTGTCATTTTCTGGAATAAATATTAAAATATGAAACATTGATCTTTTGAATTAAAACAGTTTTGAGTCTCAGGAACATGTTGAGCCTTGGGAAGAAAAGTGCATATCTGAAAAAAATATGTCTCCTAAACTGATGATTTCCAGCAGTGGGAACAGGAGGGCAAAGTCTTGCACTGAATCACAGCCCGAGAGCAGTATGAGCACCCTCGTGGGTTTTCCAGTGGGTGAAATCAAGAACAAAATTCAAGCTTAACAAGGGAATATGTAGCTGAGCAGAGTTTGCTTTTTCCCTATGCATCTTTCTCCAGAACCAGGCATTACGTTTCAGTGCTTGCATTGTAGGAAATAAATCCATTCTTTACTTCTATCTTTGTTTAGCCTGAAGGGAAGTCAACTTCAAAGTGATTCCACTGCCAGTCTGTAGAACAGGAGTGGCAGATCCTTCCTGGGGTGCCTTCACCGGAACACAACATTTAAGTACTCGGGAGCCAAAAAGGAGTTTCTCTAACGAGCTGTGTGAGTCAGTGTGCGGGCTGGAGTCCTGGTCTTCCCGTGACAAGCATTAGTCAGAGTGTTCCTGGCACGTGGCGGGACGGCGGGAGAGCGCCTGGTCCTTGAGGGTCTCCTGCAGGTTTGGCGGCTCCCATGACCCCTCCTCGGGGTGGCTGCAGCTCAGCCGCCTGTGACACGGTTCCTCTGCCACGGCCACGGGGCAGCTTCTGTCCCGAGCACGAGCTGGGGTCTGGTGGGCTCAAAAGTGCTCCACAAGCATCGTCCTTGATCAGCGAAACTAGATGGAGATCCTTTCGTGAGCTGCAGAGTTTTGTTACCAGGCAGGTAGCAGAAACGACAAATTTATCAAAATTCAATGGAAGTCAAGAGAACATACTGTCTAAGGCAGCGAGGCAGTTCAGACAGCTCTGCAGCAGCCTAAACACATGACAGACTCAAGCAGCTCCCACTGCTGCCAACACAACTGCTCGCAGGCTCTGCCAAGAAGCCAGATGCTGCTGCTGGAAAAAATATCTTCTGGAGTTTGGCATCGGAATCCTGTGATTACCATCCAAATGGGAGGAGATGGAGTGGTAGAATGTGAGTTTAGTATTTAGCACCCCAGAACTGTGCAGCAGCCTTTGAAGGCACAGGAAAAAAGTTCAAGCAAAATATTTTTGCTAAAAATACGTTCAGAGAAATGAACTTTTTTTTTTTTTTTAAATAGCAGAAAACCAAACTATTATTAAAACAACACAAAATATTTTACATCCATATCAATTAAATGAGGAAAACCAAAGAGGGCTGTGGATTTTTTACTTGAGTAAATTTTGTTAAGACATAGTTTTATAAAGGTCAGAGCATGAGCTCTTTGTCTCTCGTGTTGTTGCTAACGGAAAGTTCCACTGCAGATAGCATCACAGCGACTCCCCTTCCCAAGACAAATAGAGATGGGTCGGAGCATTCCCTCCTGAATTTGGGAAGGGTTGAATTTGGATCCAAAGTCTGCTGCTAGCCCTGCTCTCTTTGAGAAACAGAGGCCAAATCCCTAAATCCAAACTGACTTAGGGTTTGGGGGAAAGTCGAGCCCTAAACAGCTAAGCCTGGTTCCAAATCTTGCAGCTTAAACCCATATATGAAGATAAGGCAATAGAAGGATGGGTCACTTCTTGAAGGTGTTTGAGGCTGCTCCTGAACCACCTTTTCTCTGCCTCCTTTCTAACAACTGTGGTGAATACTTCCATAATCTGTGACTATAAAGTGATTTGGGGTCCTGTCTGCTAGGTGAGGTCTCTCACCAGCCTGCCTACCTCCCTGGTGGACGTGCTGGTTACAAGCGCTCAGCTCCCTGAGAAAAGCAGGTGAGGAACTCAAAAAGCAGTGGGAACTTGAAACCTTACTTCTGGACAGTTAAGATGCAAAAACTGGTTTGTTTTACCTGTGTTTTGGGTTGCTTGTTTTTATGACAGATCTGTATTTTAACAAATGTCATCTCCTGGCCTGTAGGAAAAGAGTAAACGCCATTAATCCCAGAATCCTAGAATGGCTGAGGTTGGAAGGGAACCTACAGATCATCAAATCAACCTCCTTGCCATGGGCAGGGATGCATCTCAACTAGACCAGGTTTCTCAAGGCCTCATCCAGCCTGGCCTTGTACACCTCCAGGGAGGGGCGTCCACAGTTGGACACTCTTGTGAAAAGTCCCTCTTGATGCAGCCCAAGCCCTCAAGCGACAGGACAAGGGGAAATGGTTTTAAACTGAAGGAGAGTAGGTTTGGACTAGATCTTAGGAAGAAGTTCTTCAGCACAAGGGTAGCGAGACTCTGGAATAGATTGTCCAGAGAGGTTGTGAATGATCCGCATTAGATGATCTCTATGGTCCCTTCCAACCTAAGCCATTCTATGATTCCTGGCCAGTTCCGTGCCTCTTCTGGGCACAGCCCAAGTCCCAGCTGGCCTGCCTGGTGACAGTTGTCTCCTTGAAGGTCACAAAGACCCCAGGTAATTGCTCTACCGAGCATGATTTTTCCAGTAGCCTTTGATGCAGCTGACCATGTGAGCTAATAAATTCAGCTGTTAATACTACAGCAACTGGTTGAGATGATCCAGAAATGCCTTTCTTATCCTTTGAGGTCACTAATTACTCACAGAAACATGGTAGAACGACTCTCAGAACTGGAGCGCTGCAATGGACGGCTGGAACCCTTCAGAAGGGATTCAAAGTTATCTTAAAGTTTGGTGTTGTAAAGTGTTGTCTACCTCTTAAAGTTTTTTTCCAACCTAAGCAATTCTGCTCATCCATGGATGGCTGATGTTTCTGTCCTCACCAGATTCTGTTTGGACATTTCTGTTTCACAAGGCTGCTCAACCTGGGACGGTTTTCAGGTGAAGGTACAGCAGGATGCACACAGCTCTGGGGTCCCACAGACCACCCTGGAGACCAGGACAGATCCAGTTCCCCAGCCCTTGGCCAGACTGGGCACTTTGAAGGGAATGAGCTCCGAGAGTTTGATGGATGTGAGATGGTGGGGAGGACTGCTTGGAGAAGATGAGAGAATGTGGGTGGCATCTTGCCTCACGGGCTACCCTCCACTTGCCTACGCTTGCTGCTATTCAGTGTTATTCAGTTGGGCAGCTTAGCAAAGGCTCCTGGAGCTCCCTGCGTTGTGAATCCTCCCCTCAGTCACCACTTTTGATTTGAGTTTCAAGTGAAATGCCACATAATGATGGTCTGGGGTCCAGTTTGTATACCATCCACTGGAAATGTCGTTTGGGTGTGTTTCACAAGCAAGGCTTAACCTGTTTGGATACTTTAAAGAAATGGCCAGGTTTTCTAATACTTAAAAGAGCTCTTCAGCTGAATTTTGGGAAGAAAAGGTGGGGAGTGAGCCTTTTTCAGTGTTTAACTGGCCACCTGCCTCTTTGAGGAGCACCCTCCATGGTGACTGCTGGAGGATGCTGTGCTCTCTGTGCCTTTTCCAGCCATGCAGGACATCTGGCTACCTTATGTGAGACTGTCTTGGTGCCTGCAGGTGCTGAAGAATCCTAGGTGTAAGTATTCTTGTCTGAAGTCTCTGGCATTAAGAGGCAAGATGTCTCTTGAAATAGCTTCAGAAATTAAGATGCTGTAAGATTTGGGTGGTTTTAAGATCTATCATGTTCTGACCGCTTGTGAAGACACACCATAGCTGAACTCTCCCGTGGTCAGTGTTTTGGCAGCAGTCTGTAGATGCTGAGTGTCCTAGAGACCTAGGCTGGACTGTGCACACTCCACCTTCATGTGTTACCTGTGGACATGGCTGAGAGTAATTATGATGTTAACCATCAGCATCTAAGCTACTCCTCAATCTTTGCCCATGCTTGCTTTTCCCCTGGAGTAAAAGTACATGTGCTTTTGTTCTTAAGAGTAACAGACAGTTACAAAGTGTTGTGAGTCAAATTGGCACCATGGTGTAAATTGTGTTTATCTTACTGTAACTTCTTTGTGTGCCCACACCCCTTGCAAGATTTCATACCTGGATGGATCCGTCAGACTGTGCAAAGGGAAGAGCTGTGTGTGATTCACAGCACAGGACTTCTGTCCTCTGAGCTGGCTGATTTAACCTCTTCCCATCAGTTTATTTGGAGCAGCTAGCCTATTGCACAATAAGCCAAGCCAGCTAGTCTCAAAAGGTGGGAGCTGGGATACTTTGAATCCACTTTAAACCACAGCTTTAAATCCTGTCTCTCAACATCAGACAACATGCAGCAAGTCAAAGTGTGTCCTCCCAAACAAAAGGGTGATATAACATATATCTGAAAAAAATGCACAAAACCCAAGCCAAGCTAGAGTTCTGGCTAAACCTAGACCCTCCCTTTGCCACCTGAGGAAAAAGCTTTTTCTGGGGAGTGCTGCTGAGATGTTGGATGGCTGCCTGTCTGGTCTGCTGGGGCATGGAAGGGACCTCTATCCGTGGAGGAGGTGGCCAGTCCTCTGAGAGTCTAACTGCATGCAGCTACCTCTCTGTCCTCTGAGGATGACTTGGGCACGATGCTCTCCTGAAGTCTCTGCTAGCCTTTGAAAACTTGTGTCATCTCATTTCTAACTCTTAAGTAGTTTAATTCATGCTAGAACAACCCACTGCACTCATTGCAACCGTGTTTTATTATGCATTTTGTTACAGAGAACTGATTTCAGGAACTGCTGGTTACCTCCTTGTGCTAGTATGTTGGCATTTGGTTGTCCAGAGAAATGTTTGAGGCTCACCTTCCTGGCATGATCTATTTCTCGTATTTTTGTCTGAGGAAAATACCTTTATTTTATCCATCTCTGGAACTGACTTTGGTTTCTGAATATCACGTAGAGACATGATTTGCTTGGACTGGGAAAAGTAAGCCTTTAAAGTACACATGCCAAGCACTTAAGGCAGTTATAGTGTCCTCGTTTCCTGGGAAGCAGGACTCTACTCATTAGGTGCAAGTCACCTAGAGAGAAAAGCCTCTGGTCATTCCCTCAGGTCATCAGCTTGCTCCGGCAGCTCCAATTACCTCTGCAGAATAGTATCACCCCTAACAACCTAAGTAAATCAGGAAGTCACCAAACAAGGGAAGTAATTACAGCTTCTTTCAGTCCTGAAAAAGCAACCTGTTCTTTTACGACCCATCAAAACCATGTGTTTGCCTTTAGTGGTTAAAAGAAAGGGTGTGCAATTTGGGAATGATCCAGCTATGAAGTTTCCTCGGTAATTGGCAAGTCCTGAAAGGTTTTTCATTTCTGCAATTTAAAGGTGCTGAGCATGAGATTAATTTAATTTTCTTTTTGATTAGCCTTTAAGGGACACTACAAAACCAAAGAATGACAGTTTCAAATGGTGATCCCACATTTCACTCATTTGACATAAAGATTATTTTGTTAACTGCCTTTAAATTTAATTTATGATGCGATTTAATCATGCTGTAAACTGCAACGTCAGTCACTGTGGCTGCAGCAAACAGTTGGAATTTGAAAAATATTTACCTCTTTCAGAAAAAAAGTCTGATGTGTTACTCAACCCTAATAGGAGTAGTATCAGTTGATGCAACTCACTCTTGTTTTCCAGCCTTCATTTCAACACACCCATTCATTTGATTCAGATTCGACTGATCCCAGGTGAAAAAGTATTTGCTTGCAGTAAGCCTCTGTGCACGTTTATAAAGTGCTTTTCGAGTTGTCAGGGTATGGGCACGTCATTGGTTTAATGGAGGGAGCTTCTATACCTCTGAGCATGAACCAGCTATTCTTTTTTGAATCAAGAATCTGATCGTGCACAGTGCTTAGCACTGTGCTTACCAAGCATGCAACTGATCTGGCTGAAATCGCTGTGGGGACTCAAAATGCTTAAAATTACGTGTATCCCTGCCCCAGGGCCAAGCTACAGGACATTTAGTGCTGGGGAACATTATTCGCCTGTATTACTGAAATCATAGTTCACTCACTCTTCTCTGGAAGACTCCTTTAAAAGAATGATAAATACATTAGAGTATTACTCCCAGCCGTTGGTAGGGAGAGTGTCTAAAGATTGCATCTCAATTTTAATTCTAAAATTCAGTAATTAGATCATAATGTTACATCATTCTGTATTTAGTCAATATTTGTCAAATTTTCAATGTCCTTTATGTCATATAATTTACTTGACAAAGGTGACCTTTTTTTTTCTGTTAATGGACTATGTGAAGATCTCTACCTGTTTTTCAGGTTCTCTGACTGTTTCTCAGGTGTGTTTGTTGCTGCTGAAGTAAATGGCCCTATCTGGGGCTGTGACCAAGCACTGAACCATGGAAACATCATCCCAAGATGAGACAGTTAGTGTTCCCAAGAATGAGCTGAAACCTCTGTAAGGGCCTCCACGCTTAGCCCTCTGTCAGGGCTAGATCTGCACCTTCCCAGCAATCATCCTTCAGTTTCCAATATGCCAAGACCTTCTTACTGCTGGGAAATTTGCAGTACGTTACGTATTTTTCAGTTGCTGCTAAAATGTTTTGAGTTTTGTCCTCTAAACTGGGCACAAAGGTCCTCCTGAGATAAGAGCAAGGGCAGCATCTCCTCGGAGCTGCTCCTGTAAATTTGGAGGGAAAAAGAAAATGCTGTTTCCCAAGGCTCTGTGATGCTCCCTGCTCACCACATGCTCCTCTCTGCTGGGGTTTTCCCAGACCCACTGCATGTTCACTGATTCATCCTCACTATTGCTGAGACACCTAAACATTTCCAAAGGAAGGCAAGAAACCAGGTCAGCAGAGTGGAAATAACCAGGGGAAAAATGACGTATTCTTGTTTTGGGGCAAAAGTCAGAAAAAAAAAGAACGAATGCAGTGAAGTGGGATTTAAAAAAGAAAAAAAGAAAACAGAAAACACCCACAGAGTGGGTTTGAAAACCTTTGTCTGACAGCTGTGGTATATTCAGTGTCGAACATCCCCATGGTTCAATGAGAAAAGCAAAGCTGATGGTACAGGCTCTGAAAATCCCAGGTCCAAGCTATTTTGGGTTTACTCAACAGAGCTACTAAAATAGACCTGCACTCTGATTACATTCGTCCCTTAAACTACTGGGGAGCAGTCCGGCTTGAGGTGCCACGGAAAAGTTGTCATAATATTCTGTGGTGGAAACTAAGTGGGTGTCCTCTCTGTCGTGTGTTTGTCCCTCACAGCCTGAATGGAGGCCACTGCTCCAGCCCTACATCCCTCTGCAGGACTTCCAGGGGGATATCTGGAGTTCTGCATGGACCAAGCTGACCAGTGGAAACCTACTGAACAGATGAGGGAGAATTTTCGGTTGCCTCCTTCTGCTCATACCCTTGACCCTTTGCTTGTTCCTTTCCAGATTTTGTTGTTTGAAGTAGCTGTCTGCACAGCTGATGATGTGTGGCTTACAGAGGGGGGATTCCTCATGCCAAAATGAGGACGTTTCAGGCCAAAATCGTGTCAAACCTAACTCTACAAGCGTTTATTGGCTCCTTCAGGACCATGTTTCAACCTGCACTGATCACCCATGAACACAGCTAACAGTTCTGCCACCAGCATCCGCCTAACTCGGGCGACTGCAGCCTCAGCAAACAAACTGCACACAGATTGATTTCCCTCTCAGTTCTGCAGCTCAAGCCAACTGGGAAGGTAAACCACACTGACCAAGGGGAGCTGGGGAAATTGCCAGTGAATGCAGAAAAAATAAAAGGAAGGAAGATATGGAAAGCAGGAGGTAGGAAAATTAACGTTGTTTATTTAATACTCAACATATTGGTTTGGGTTAGGTCGAACGTCTACGGAAGCGACTTTTGCTTTGTTAGAGAATAAGACCTTAGGATCAGCCCTTCGGTCTCTGGGTTGGGATTAACTGAGCTAGATCTTTGGCAGAGACACCAGGTGGGCACAGAAGTTAAAACTCACCTAGCATTTGGTGGGGTTGGTTCAACCTACTGTAGGATATGGTGCCCATGAGGAAACTGTGATTCATGTCTAGATTCAGATGTGGAAGGAAAACACAAACATCCAAAATGCTTTTCCTCCAAATTTTAAGTGTTCAGACCCAAGGCCATAGAGGTTTTGACTCTATGAAAGTAAACTTAGTCCTCTAGAGGGCATGGTTACACTGATTATATATTTAATAATTAACTAGCATTATCTTAGCTATCTGTTCACTTTTACTGGTGTAAATCAGGAGTCAATGAATTGACACAGGTAGAGTTTCATTGTCTTTAAATCATGTTGTAATGTTTTCCATATAATCTCTCTTTCTGAGGAGGCTGGTCCTGTACAGGCCAGAAGGTTTGGGTTTGATCACTGGGGAAGCTTTCCAAGAGGTAGCTGTAATTCTTCCTTTGCTACTAAAATCCAGTGTGAAAATGAGTGGATCTATTTTTCACAGGTATTTTTGCTCCTCTTCAGTTAATTCCAACATCCCTTGGTAGCAGCGTGGGCTGAGTCATCCAAATAGTAGCACAGTATGGGGTTAGAGTCCATCCTTCTCAGAAAGCATGGCAGCTCCAGACACTAGATGGCAATTATTTGTGTTTGGGCAATCTGGTTTTTGAACTCATTCAGACAAACTTAAAAGTTAACAAAATTGTGCAGATGTAAATATGGCCACCATCTGTCTCACCACATATGTTCTGCTAGTGTGCAAACAGTGCAGGGTTTTGAACCTGGGGCCTCGGAATGCAAAGGAAGATGCTGCACTAGCTGATCCAAAAACCCACCTCCTCCACTGAGGCAGCACAAACTGTGCAAAGCCCTTTTAATCTTGAAGTCATGTCTTCATAGAGCTTACACAAGGTTCACTTGTCTGCAATGCAAACACCTGCATTTTATTCAGTTTTACAATATTTAAATCCCCTCATAAAATAAACGGCTACTTGCTGGAACGTTACCCCCGCTGCATGTCCAAGATCTGATGAATTTAAGAGCCATTTTCTGAGATGTACTGGAGAAAGGAGGACTGGAAACAGCCATCAGCTAGTGTTACGAGTAGAGAAGCATCAGTCTATTTTTGTGGCTTCCCTCAGCTTTTGAGTACATTCCACACGCGTAACATGTTATGATTTCTTTCTTTGGTTATTCACAGTGCCAAGCCAACACCTAGGAGCTGAGAAGAGTGTTAATCTGCACTAATTTGTTACCATCACTGAGCTGTGCCACACAGTATCCCTTTACTTCTCTTCTGCAGTTACTCTTGGAAGTCATCCTCAGCCATCACAACCTCCTTGGCCTGGATCATGATGATTATGGTCTTACATTTTTCGCAAAAAAAAAGTATCTAGGTTGCCTTGTTTTGAGTTCTTTCTCCTGGCTGAGGAGGTGACGTTCATAACTGGTCTAAAAGATATCTACTGACTTGATGATCTGACCTTTCTCTGAAAATGGATTAAGGTGTTCTGAGCGATATCACAGATCTCTTTTACTGCCAAAAAGTCATACGCTCTAGGCCAGGTTTGTGAAACAGCTAAACCAGCAATTGCAGAAGAAAACACCTCTTCCTAGCTTAGTTTCTAATAAAGATTAGAATTTGCTGGATACATCCAGGAATACTTTCATTCTCCAGTTTAGGATGAGAGCCAGGCAAAACTCTTCTTCAAATTAGAAAAAAAAATGTCATTTTCTCTTCTCCATTTTGTCTTCATTTTCAGCTAATACTTGGATTTAATAGCAGCAAGGATTTCCTGTGAGAGCTAAGCTAGTGCAGGTCTGCAGCTGATTTCTTTGTGCTCAACCTGCTCATCTCTCCATATCCACTTGCTATGTCTGATCTTACTGCAGGAATTTTTTGTGGTGTGATATGTTCTGTGATTAAATCACTGTCCCTGGCCTTAGACACCTCAACCCTGTTACGATGCTAATACCATTATCAGCATTCAAAATAACAACAGAAACTAGTTCTGCAGAGCAAATTCTGAAGCTGTTATGTGGCCAGAGGTACTCGGATGAGCTCGTGTGGAGCTGATGCAGATACCTCAGGGTTGTGCTGTAGTCTGTGGCGTAGAGATCCCTTGACCTCCTTGTGTAATTTTTTGCAACATATATGAAAAAACATCTTGAAGGCCATTGGAGAGGAAGGAGGAGTTTGGAACAGGGTTATGTTGGCTTCAACACTGGACGTGCCGTCTCAGATCATTGTTACTTCAGCCATTTCATCCTAATTCATCCATGTCAATCGTTTTTAGGTCTTTTCAGCATTTCGCTCCTGCCATCATGCTGAAGAAGGCTTTGGCCATGCTTCATTATGCTTGGCTGGTGTCAGCAGAGAAGTGAGTGACACCGTTATCCAAGTCTATCTCTCCACCACAGTGCAGACAGCCAAGCACTGTTGGCCCCAATGGATATTGCTCAGCAGATCTTTGTCAGGCTTGTGCAAACACAGTATGTTGCCATTGACCTACCAGCTAAAAGTTCATGCCACTGACTCCAGGATACTTCTTGTCGTCATTTGTTCATTGAAATAATTGGTTATTGTGAGATTATCACATTAAGAAGGGTTTGTTCGTTTGTTTTAAGAAGAATGGTGGTGTACTTGCTATCAGATGCTGGGTAGGCAGTTTATTCTTTTGCTTTCTAGTCTGGTGTCAGTTTGGGTTCATGAAAATGAGAGAATCAAAGCCTTGATCAGAGCCAACTGCTTTACAAACCTCCCCATGCCGTTGCCAATTTAATTCATAGTTAGATAATGAAGCTCAGGCGTCTTGTAAATGAAAGGTGCCAGTCATGCAGAATTATAGGGTGGTTTTGAACAAAGCCAACTCACCTGTTTGCTGGAGACTTGAATCAGACCACCAAACACATTCTCACTTATGCCTAGAAATGAGCCAAACCCACAGAGTCCAGCTCCAAATCTGACTTCATATTCTCACGGTCTGATTCGGATGGACTCTGTGACCTCCCTTCTTAACACACCACGACGAGATCAAAGAGTAAGTTCAGATGAGAACTCTGAGGCACCAACAGAACATCCAGTCCTGGTTGAGACCCGCCACAGAGTGCAGCCTAAGCAACTTTTCACTCTCTAGACAAAGTAGCAGATTTTTTTCTGATCTGCTTTTGATGGCTTTTGGGCTCTTAACTTTTCATTTACTCAGTTCCCAGATCCCTGCAAGATCCCAGATCAGTTCAAGCGTTGCACATCAAAACTGATGGTGGTCCATCTTATTTTCACAATGCTTTCTTTACAGCATGCATTTTGGATCCAATGTCTGAAATAGTTCATTTTCTTCATATTTCTTGACTGAATTCAGTGGAGCTGGCTGTGCTGGGACTGCAAGGAGGAAAGTTAAATTTCATCAAGCCTTTTTTCAAGGAAAATGTAAGAACTAACTTTTGCTGAGAGGGCTGATGAGCAGACCCTGTGTATCTCATTTGCACCCTCTGGATCTCAAGTTCAAGCCTAATAGAACAAACAAAATTCTCCATCTTTCCAACACAGAGACACTGCATATGGTCCAGTCCACTGCATTAAATTATTTCATGGGACATCTTGAATGTCAAGGTCCTGCCATCTTTGTAGAAACACCATAAGAGAAGAAAGAGCTTTTCACGAGGAGGTTTGTCTCAGAGTCTGCAGTCTAAACCTTTCTGTGATCCTTCAGAAAGTGTTGGCAACCGGGCACCTAGCACACCTTGCGGGGTGGGAGTCATCCTGTAAAACTCATTTTCTGAACTGGACTGTGACTTCATCAAGGCCAGCAGCCCTGTGGAGGGGTGTGCATGGAGGTTCTCTGGTAACAGAGGTCAGGATGACGGTCTGTGGAACTGTAGCATGTTTGAGTTGAACTCATTATTACTATGTTTCCAAATTTCCTTTCAAGTTTCTAATTACCAACAGCCAAACCAAACTTGCTTGAAGCCCTAAGTCTCTGTCCATTGCCAGCCTAACAGAATTGCCAAGTGATACTCTGTTACACTACTTAGTACAAATTATTTTCTAGCCTTTGAATGTATTTCTAGTTCTAAATAATTGGTTTTCTTTTGATTCTGTTTCTTTCTCCTTCAGTGACTTTACCTCCGTGAAGTCCCTTGCCATCACAGATCAAGGGCTAATTTTTTCGGGTCCATTTGCAGGAATTTAGGTAAATAAGTGGATATTCCCATAAATCATGTATTTTCAGAGGTCAGTGAAAGTGCATATATTTCCATTGCCTCTGGAGAGTTTTTTTAGCCGTAGCTTCTTGATAAATCAATTATATTTCCCTTTGCTGACACAAGTGAGAAAAGCACAGTTTGCCAGCTCACCACATACACGTTTTGCCTGGGCCTTGGAGAATGTGGCTGCCTGAACTGCATTCCCCAGAGGGTCCCTCCTGAATACCTTCTCTTGACCAACTTCCCACTGACTTCAGCAGCAGTTTGAGCTGCGGAAGGAGAGCAAGAGCATGCCCCAGCATGGAGGAGGGCAGCAGACACGGGGAGCACTCAGTGCAGCAGCAGGAGGTTTGGGTCCCAGGGAAGGGGATTCTCCACAGGTAGATGTGTGCCCAGTCTCCTTCAGCCCTCACACGTGCACATGGGCACCACTCTTTTCTCCACTTCTCCCTGCTTAGAACCTCAGCTGACTTTCATGAGAGGAGAAACTATTTTTGCATGAAATGGAAAGGACCTGAGTGCAGAATAAGGATGGAGAGCATGAAGCAAGGCAAAATGTCTCCAAAATGAATTAAAAAAAAAAAATAGAGATGTAGAAACAGGTGTTCAGGATATGTCTTTCCCACCTTACATCCCTGTCCAAGCTAATCCACATTTGAGGACACAAAATACTGTAAGCATTCCTCCTTCTCCCAATACAACTGCATTCATTCTTCCATCCCACAGCTTTCAACACCAGGCGTGTTCCATCCACACAGAGCATAGCTTGCATACCTCCTCAACCACAAACACACATCCTACTCATAGTCTTCCATGCTTGCAAGTACAGAGTGAGTGGAGAATATTAGACTTCACTTAGATATTGCCTTTTGCCCCAAGTTATGTGTGTTAAGCAGGAGATCCTCTTCATCTTTGCATGTTCTCAGTCCAGACTGTGCTGAAGTGCTTCTGCTTCTTCACAAATAATCTGTGAAATCAAGGGAGAAGCTGTGATTAGACACTCATTGTAGTCACGTAAAAGTGTGAGTATCACCTTCAGGTAGAAAAATCCTGTCTGGTCACATATAGATCTAGCCCATAAGTGTCTGTACTCACTGAATTAACAGTTCTTCAGAGACAAAAGGTAAGTCATGGTGTTGTCTGTAGACCACCTGCTAAGTCTGGGCTCCTAATCCCAGTCAGAGTGTTTCGAATGAAAATGCTGAACTATTCAAACTAATCATAGTAAGGCCATGACTGTGATTTGGGGTTTTGCTTGATTCCTGGCATACAGACCCTCAGGTGTGCATTGCAGCAGAAATAGATATTGTTAATTCTTTATGGTCTCAAGTTATTGTAAAGTGGTTATCAAAAGGACTTACAGGTAGAGAATTTTAGCCTTCACAGTGTTAAGAGAGGTAGAAGACTCAGTAGAGTTCTAGGGCTGTCCCTTTCTGGTCGGGGTATCATTAGTACCTGTACTGAAGTCTCCAAGAAGAGGCCAGGAGATGGCTGATGCCTCCGCAACACAATAGCAGTGTTGCCTCTGAGCTGCGAATGTCCAAGGCTCTTCTTGCTTACTTGCTCCTGGCTGCAGCACTAGTAGGATTTGGTAGCATTTATGGCTATAGTATATCCCAGAGAAGCCATCTGAGGGCCCAGGCCCCTTGGGAATGCTGTCTGCCAGCTGGGCCAGGACTTTATGCTTGTTTATAGGGCACAGCAGACACTTTCAGTCCCTACCAAGCAAATGAGGAGGCAACACTTCACTTGTTGCCTCAGACCTTTTCTCCTCTCTCTGCCCATCCAGGTAGCCTTTATTTAGCTCACACCTGAGGATTTGCATTGGCATCAGATTATTTCAGGTAACATTGCTGATATGATGATGAGATGAAAATTCAGGAAATACAGAATTAAAGGTTACAAACTAATGAAGAATAAGGAAATGAGAAAATTGCACTGGTGGTACAAAGCCTTAAATGTCTACAAGTCTGGAACTACTCAAATTCAGCCTCGAGTCCCCTTAATCATAGAATTATAGAATCACTGTGGTTAGAAAGGACCTCTAGGATCTTCAAGTCCAACCTTCCTCCCAACATTTCCCTATCCACTGAGAGGTGAGACGTTTGTACTGTTGGGTGGGATAGTGAAGAAAATGATGTTTCTGTTCTCAGTCACATTTCTGTCATTCTGTACAATGTAGCAGAAAGCCCTTGTCATAGGGATGGGGAAGTTCTGCTGCAGTCCCACCCCTCCATCATACCCTCGCTCCAGGACGTTCATATGGAGCTCTGGGTCTGAGGGGTTACAAAGTCAAAAGGAAGAGAGAGAGTTAACTCGGTGTCTGTGGAAATACTACTCTTGAGTTTGCCCTGTGTGCCAGACGTGGAAGTGGTTGGCAGTGGAAGAAGGGCTGCAGGTTTTGGACTTCAGCAAATTGTGAATTCTTATTGGCTGATATTTTGTGGGAAGCTCTGAAGTCATTCACACGTCATCCAGGCCTCCTCACCCCTTCTCATGGCATCCAGCAGAGCTGCTGAGGGGTCTGAAGCTGGGCTGGAAACCTTCAGCCGTGGACTCTCACCATCAGTTTTACCATTTCACCCTGAACATCTGAGCTCTTTAAGAGTGATTTGATGTTTCTTTAAGCAACACCCCATCTCTAGGAAGAAATGCCAACAGAGGAGACGTTTCAAGCTTGCTATTTTTATTTAAGCTGTTGGAACAGCATGGACATAATGTAAGAAACTGGGCCAGCCAACAGAGTGTCTGTCAGTCAGTGACTCAGTCTTCAGATCAGACAGATGCAAGCCCATATAAACAGGTTCAGCCCAAAAGTCATGATAATAAATAATTTATTTTCCTACATTTCAAAACAGCAGATACAGTAAAGTGAGTGTTTTCTTTGGCAGCAGGTGCTACTGGTTGGCTCTGCTTCCTCCACCAGCAATAACATGTTCTGAATGAGTGGAGGGAGGCTCCGATCACCATTCTGCCAGAACCTGCTTGGTTCTTGGTTGAAGGCTGCTGAGTCTTAGAAATTCACTCTGAAATAAATTAATACGCTGTTTGGAGGTACTTGGCATCGTCAGGTTTGCGTCATGTCCCATCACTCGGAGCTCTGGAGAGAGCGAGTCAGCCAGGTGGGCAGTTGGAGAAAGCTGACTTTTCAGGTGGTTTCTTACCATCATTGTGGGATTGCTGAGTCACACACAGAAAATGGAAAATGTCCATGACACTTAAAGATGATTTTAGGTCATCTGAACTGGCATGTAAAACTGGGAGAAGTATGTGGCAAAACACTCCAGTGAGATGCAGAAATATGGAAGCTTGACAGGGAATACTGTTGTGGACACTGTCCTTCTTCCAGAGTCCTCTGCTGAGGGAGACTAATCAGGAGTTGCCCTAAAATACTGTTGCCTGTAGTTTGGAAGCATGGTGCTGTGGGATCTCTGTGCTATCAAAGGACTCCTGGAGGTATCTAAATAGATTACATGGTGATAACCGACGAAGACCTCTTACCCAGGGCTGCTTTAGGCAGATCCATGGTGCAAGCCCTCTCTTCCCTGCGACCCTGCCCTCTAACCAGGCATGGAGGGTGCAGGCTGTGGTGTTCAGGGCTTGGGACTGCCTTGAGGAATGTCTCAGAAGGAAAATGCTTGAGCAAAGATGAGACTTGTGTCCCCAGTTTCTCATAAAACAGGTCTGTGCAGGATGGGACCAGTGAAATACTGAAGATGAGGAGGGCAGCAGCTTGCTCCAAGGGGCCTGTGGGAGCTCCAGGAGCAGTCAGTTATCCTGGAGGGCCAAACAGGCTGAAAAGAGCTGGACCCAATCTACAGACACATGAGTTTGATATGAATGGAGCAGACTGATCTGTGATGTTTTAGAGTTCATATCAGCTGGTCATGGAGTATTTGAGAGCCCCAGATGGTCTGACTCAGACATTTTAATATCTGACTTGTTCGTAGTCTTACTGCCTGCACACTAGGTAAATATAGGAGCAATAAGATGTCCCTTCCAACCTCACCATGTTGGGATTCTGTGATTTAGGCGGACTTATTTATTTTTAATATTCTCTAGCTGCGTGTGTATTGTATTTGCCTGATCAAGGAGAAGACACAAACTGCTTTTCACACTTGGCTCCCGGGGTAACTTGGCAGATGTCTCCTGCACCTTAGGATGTAAACCTGGGTTTGTGCACACCATTATTTGCAGCAGCTGGTGACATATTTGCATTTATAAATTGAGACATTGATATGTCTCCATTTGCAGATCAAGTGCAGTAAGTTTACTAGTAAGAAGTGAAAAGGTTTTTGTAGCTGCTGACTCTGCAAACTCAGAGTGGGCTCGGCAGTTCAAAGCTGCTCATGCCTTTGTTAGTAGTAGCAACAAAGGTCCATCACATTGATGAGCATGGAGATGACTTGTGTTCTTTATATAGCTTACAATTATTTGTTAAAGTAACCTTGTAGAACCAATGGGGAAGGAGGAGAGCTTTTTAGTGGTCATTGCTCCCTTGATAGCTACACTTCCAACACCTGCAGTGGCCAGTGGGCTCCTCTGCCAACTGAAACACCTCTCTTCAGAAGAATAACTAATACTTTAGGATAACGATTAGAATAATGCTTCTTTGAGAAGTGGAGGATTAAGTTCATATATTCTGGAATAAAGCACACAAAATGGTTTTATTGGAGGCTTTTGGAAGAGGTGGAATGGAAAAGAGCATAGATCAGATTGTTTTCACTTAAGGTCCTTCATCAGTGGGGCAGGAGGGCACTTGCAGACTGGGGCACTGAAGAATAAATAGCAAAGCAGGTACAGGCACTGACAGATGCTCTCGACAAGCCAGGCTCTCGGGCTGGAGGCTCCAAGCTATCAAATACTTTGTCAGTCTCCACAAGCTGGTAAATAAAGAAGAGGTTCTTCCACATAAATCTTCGGAGCTGATGCTCACAAAGAGTGCTTTCAGCCTGAGCTCCTGCTCCGGTACTCCACGGCGGGGGGAGGGCACAGTGAGCCTTATTTACCCACCCAGCAGCAGTTTATGACAGGCACCAGCTCATCTCAAAAGCGAACGTTTTTCCTGGCAGAGCAGGGACTGTGAGCTCTTTTATCTGCACCCCATAAAGACCTGGGATGTGTCTTTGAGCTTGGCCAATAATTTGAAGGTAATCCAGATTTTGGTTTTTCTGCACACTTAAATGAAAAGCGAGCTTTTTAAGTGGAGGAGTAAGACGTACATTGAATTTGGAAACATGGACACAGAAGCAGCAAAACTGTGGAAAAAATCAAGGAGCTACTAAAACCTTTAAAACTTGATTGTATAGAAATTAGGCACATAGTCTTAAGATGATGTTTTGGCAAAGCTGGGTGAGTTACCCTTCCCATCACAGATTACATTAAACCTCTGCCACATGTCCAGTCTTAGCTGGCCAGGAGTGTCCTCTGGTTGCCTCAAAGCCCACTGAATGACCACAGCATGGCTTTTCCAGCCATTGCTCATCAGCACTCGAGGAGGACTTAGTGCTTTATTCAGAATTACTGGAACAAAGGTGAACTTCTGCTATTGACATCATTTGGGAATAGGCCTGAGTCCTTGGGAAGGGAGGCCACTGAAGGAGATGATATTTTTCTCCCATGATACTGAAAGTATTCTAAGCTGAGCAACTTGGAGTTTCTTAAGGCTGAGCTGCTTCTCTCACGCTGGAGGAGCAGAAGAACATCTGGTCTTAGCTACTGTTTTTCAACTGGATCATCTTGTGCCTCACTAAAACGAATGAGAAACACATGCAAGCTGTATTTTCAAAAAGTTGTATTTCATTGATGCAACTAAAGTAGTGATTTTCACATGCAATTAGATACACAGATGTAGACAAGCACCAATTTACACACACACTACATTTCCAACGAGGCCCTTCGTACATTCCCATATGTGCTACACATGCAAAATACGCACATGGCGAGGAGGCATGGGAAAGTATTCACATGTGCAATTGTATCTTCCCACAGCAATGCCTGGGAATTAGAAAGCACTAACTTAGACAATATTTTGGATGTAAAATCTGATGACACTTTCGGTTCTGTTCTTCAGGCTCTGCTCTAAATGAAGCTAATTATTAATTATGATCTGCCTACAACAGCACCTCGCCAGGCACTTTGCAGATAGGCCAGAGACCAGGAGCTCCAATCACCCTTGTGTTATTCTGTTTTCTAGAAGCTTTTTGGAATAGACTCAGTGTCCAGAGGCCTCTAGAAACAGACTGTACGCAGACATCTCCAAGAGACTGATGAAGAGTGAAAAACTGAAGAGCAGCATAGCACAACCAAACCAAAACGTTCAGGAGATACAGGCCAAGATCATAAAAAAGTAAGATTTTTTATTTTCGTTTATTTTTTAGTGATACTATATCTTGAGTGCTTTTTGAAAAACTGTGGGAATGTTTTCTTTACAAAGAGGTTAAAACCCAAAGTATCAATTTCAAAAAAAAGCTACTTCATAGGAAGCAGACTGAGACTCTCGGAGAAGGTGAGTGTCTGGGGCTTGGTTTGGTCCTTAGCAGTGTGTGCTCTCCTGCAAGGCTGATCGTGGGCTATGTGGAGGCTCCCTGAGTCTTAGGTCTGAAAGGATGTGGAATATTAACCTTTTCTTCTTCACCATGTGTGAAGATAATGGCAGGGTGTGGTTGGAGGAAGATTGTGTACTGGTTGATAATGTGTCAAAAAAAGGGTAATGAAGATAGCCAAGGGTCTAGAAGACAAGTCTTACGGGGATTGACTTGAGGGCACTGGAGTTGTTGAGCCTGGAGCAAAGGAGGCTCAGGGGAGACCTTCTGGCTCTCCACAGCTCCCTGACAGGAGGCTGGAGCCAGGTGGGGGTCCATCTGTTCTCCAAAGGAACCAGTGACAGGACAAGAGGAAATGGCCTCAAGCTGTGGCAGGGTAGGTATAGGTTGGACATTAGGAACAATTTTTTCCCTGAAAGGGATGTCAAGCCCTGTCCCAGGCTGCCCAGGGCAGTTGTGGAGTCCCCATCCCTGGAGGGGTTTCAAAGCCATGGAGGTATGATGCTGAGGGACATGGGTCAGTGGGGACCTGGCAGTGCTGGCTTAATAGTTGGGCTTGATGATCTTGGAGGTCTCTTCCAACCCAAAGAATCCTGTGGTTCTATAGTGTGATAGTAGGAGCCATTGATGGGCAAATACACTCCTAAGAAAATGCTTTTTTTGTCTATTTATTCATCGATGCAAATAATTTGCTCTTTCGAAACCAAATCAGTCTGTGATCAGATCTGGGGATAGATATTCAAGAACCACTGAGAAAAAAAAAAAATTAAAATACTTGGTTTGGGGTTTTTCTAGGAGCACAGTATAAGCTGATAGCAAATGTCTAGCTACCCCAGAGCCAGCCCAATGAACTTTCTCGTTCTACTCTAAATGTTGAGCATTGAGTGGGATGGGTTTGTGGCTCACCATGATGTGGTGTCTCAGCCTCTGTAGAGGTCTGCAGCAGCTGTGACTCCTCAGTGGCTGTTAAAACATACTGTTAGGATGCGAAAGCATGCCTGGCATCAGCCATGCAGGGAGATAGATAGCAGCAAAGACCTTGGAGGGCAAGACGATGGTCAGCTTTAAGACCTAATGGTCATCTTCTCAGAGCTGGCAGGGTAAGTGGCATGGGATGACCCTGGAAATGATCCTTGGACAGAAGGCTCCAAAAAGACGTAGGAGAGGTCAAGGATGGATGAGGGCAGTGGCAGCTAGGCTAGGTGATGCAGGGTCATGAGTCACAGCCACTTGAGTTTCCAACAGCTGAGTGCTTAGATGGGCAAATCCTTACCCCTAAAATTACCTGCTCGAATCCTGGCTGAGAGCCTGCAGCAGAATTCTGCTCACTTTTCAAAACAGATCATTTATGTGACCCCTTCACTCCTTGCCTCTATTAGCAGCCAAACAACTTGTTAAGTGCCAACGTTCTGAAGAAGTGGAAAAGTCGGTTTATAGGAGGGAAAAAAGGGGAAGGAAAAGAAAAACAAACCCCAAGTTATTTCCACAATGTTTGCATTCCCCTGTCTTAACCACAGTATTCCCAGCACGCGGATTTTTATGGTGCATCTGAAAACCAACCACAATGCAAACGAGACTTCAAAGTTTTTAAGGATGGCAAAGCTGAGAGGGAGGAGTGTGGAGGGGAGTTGGACGGTGAGGAACAGTGCATGGGAGCAGAGCCAGGCTCTGCTGCCTGCCTCCCACCCCACTCAGTGCAGTCCCAGCCAGGACCTCACTCTGCAGGTGACCCAGGGAGGCAGCATGTGTTAAGGACAAGGAGAGCTGTAGAATGCAGTTATTTAAGGGGGTTTAGTTCCCTTTTAGCAGGTTGAAATAGCAGGGTATGACCAAAATACATGTAATTGCAGCTCCTTTGTTCCTCTAGTGAAAACAAAGTGAGTCGTGGTGCTGTGGATGATGATGGGGGGGCAGAGGTAGAGGGCAGGGGCTGGAGGGTGTTCTGAGCTGTACCTGGTGGTGGGTCACAGCTGGAGAGGGGTGGATAGAGGCACCTGTGGCATTCCCTGGGCTGTGTAGGATGTGGGCATGTGGAACATCAGTGGCTGAAAGGGTTAGTGCATTTAGCTGCTGTAAACTAAATGGTGATGGTTTGAAACTCACAGAAGGAGACGTAGACTAGAAAGAAGGAAGAGTTGTTTTCCACTGAGGGTGGAGAGCCCCTGTCCCAGGTTGCCCAGTGAGGTGGTCACTGCCCCATCCCTGGAACCATTCCAGGTGAGGCTGGCTGGGGCTCTGAGCAACCTGCTCTAGTTGCAGATGTCCCTGCTCACTGCAGGGAGGCTGGACTAGATGACTTTTCAGTCTCTTCCAAGCCAAACTAGTCTATGATGCTCTGATTCTAATTGTCCTGGGGTTGCAGTGGGCAGCAGCCCACGCCAGCATCAGGCTGTCTGGGTGAGAGGCCAGGAAATGTAAGAGTTGCCTCTGCAGTGATTTATTCTTTGCATAACACTACTACTGTTTGTAAACATCTGGTAGCCCACGTTCAAAGAGTCTGGCACCAAGAAAATGGGTCAGGATTAGGAAACATAGTACTGATTAGCAGAAGCCTGCAGAAGACCTCTGGCCTGTTTGGCTTCTCACAAGCTGATCTCCTGATAAGTCCACCCGTGTCCTCAGCAGAGGTGAGCCAGGCTGGTCTGCCCAGGAGCTGCTCCTCTAGCTCAGCGCTGTGCCCGCAGGCAGCCAAGTGCAATGAAGGGTTTTCTAAGCAGCTCTTACTGGCATTCAGAAGTTGTGACTTTCTGGGAAAATTTCCCAAATTAAATGGAAAACTAATTCCTTTAAGCCACCTAAGCATGGCTGAGGTGAGGAATGGTGAGGTGGCTACCAGGAGCCATTGCTGCCTGTCCTCTCTGCTCAGTGTGCTCAGCTGAGCAGCTCTCCTTTGCACTACAGCTGGAGTTATTGTGTGCTTCTAAACCTCTGCCTGAGCCACGGACCAGAGAGAGAATCTCAGCTAGCTGGAAACAGCATAATTTTGTCAAAACCAGTCAAGGGGTAGCAGGGTGCATCAGCTGTGAGCCTAGGCTGCTAAAAAAGGCCCTCTGTGGCTTTTTTAATTGCATTACACAGGTTTTCGCTTTGGGGCTGGGATGCCTGTCACTAGTGGTTTGGATCGAGCAGCACGTGTGCCTGCAGAGGCTGGAGGACCAACGTGAGCACTCAGCACCAGAGTCAGCACAGAACCAGTGTGATTTTTGTTGCGTTACTGTCAGCCTGGCCTCTGTAAAATTTACAGATCTGCTCTCTGAGGTGTTGTATATCTCCAGTGTGGGAGGCAGCCATTGCCAAAAAGGCAGCCAAAACTACTATCCCAGGGTAAGGAAGAGAACAGAGCCCTAAAAGTACCCATGATTTTCAGGAAAGCATGGCTCCTACAACTAGGGCTGGCTCAGGTGTTCTCTGAACATTGAATTAATGTAGCCAGGCTTTCAGAAGAGCAACCCAAACCTCCCATGTTCTAATTCTTCTGGGGTAACCAGGGGGGATTTTGCAGGTTCATCCTTTCCACCAGCATCACTCTGTCCCTATTGGCACTGTCACTGCATTGCATCTGTAGGGCATCTGGATATCAGGTGGCCTGCTGAAAGCTAGAGGGGGCCTTGGAGTCTATTTTGGGACACGTAGTGTGACCAGCAGCCTGGCTTATATATTTCCGGGGTAAAGTGTCACTGCATGCACATGTTGAGCAGTAGAGTGCGTGCGCCACAAGACTAGTGCCTGTGGGATGTTACAGACTCAAAGTCCGCGTGCTGGGCAGGAGATCTGAGTTGGCACTTGGGTTTCCATCCCAGGCACGCGTGGCTAACTGCACACATGCTTTGGGAGTCCCTCTGAAGAAATGCAGTAGCTCTGACCTCCCCTTTCACATCTCATGATGCTGGGGAGCAGCGTTTGAAGATGGTTAGTGTGATAGCCAATACCAGCTTATATATACCAGCAGCCTGTTTGCCACCATGACATCCTCTCCGGACACGGGATGATGGTGGTGGTCATTGAGCTGACACAACACTGGCCCAAACAATGCCCCAGGCAGATGCCAGGAGCCATATCCCAGGCAGTGTGTCCATCCATGGGATGGAGCTCCTTTGCTCTCTGAGGGTTTTGTCAACACCTTGGTATTATTAAAATGTTGTTTTTAAAGTCAATTTCCTTTTCTTTTCTTTGTAGTTTATAGAGTGTTGCTGAAGACCTTCTCCCAGGCTACAATGAGGATCAGTTGCAGGTTTGCAGTCATATCAACAGTAGGTTTGTGATTTATTTCCAAGGTGCCTGTGTAATTACCCATACCCCACACACCCCCCTCCCATTCACACTCCGTTTCCCTGTAGCTAATGAGTCTTCCCAGGGAGGAGGAGGAGGAGGACTGTTTGGTTCACTAAATCCCTGTCCAAATGAATGAGCTTCTAAAATGAATCCAGCCTCTGTAGGGAGATGGTGTGTCCCAAAAGCTGCCAAGCCTTATTGTACTGACCATTTCTGCCAAGTTCTGCCAACAGCATCATATTGATGTTCCTTTTTTCTGCTTTTTTGGTCAAAGCGTTGATGGATTTGTTTTGCCTTTATGGCTTCTGTCATCTACACCAGCATGATGCCTGCACAAGGCAGGATTTGGCCAGTGGTGCAGAGCTTACAGCCCCAAATACACTTAAATATTTGGTTGTCTGAATCCAGCATGTGCCGATCCTGGGAAGTATTTGGAGCAGTGCTTGTGTTTCAAAAGGACAGAATGGTGCCTTTGGTACCGAGTGGAAGTTCTCTCTGCCCCGCAGCGGTGGGCTGAGCTCTGAGAACCTCACAGCAGCTCTGGATGGCTTTCTGGGGTGACTTCTCTGCAGCAGCCACGGGAACCTGGGCCTAGCTGCACATTGCAGAGAGGTGATGCAAAGCAGTTCTTGCCAGGGTACCCGGAGGAGGTGCAAGGGACTATTTGGTAGCCCATTAGAGCAGCCAGCCTGTCTCCAGCCCTGTTCCCACCAGGTTGCCCAGCCGAATCTGGCAAGTGGATGGTGCCGGCCAGTGGCCAGGCCCCAGGCAGAGGGCTCAGGGCAGCCTTTGAACTCGGGCTGTGTCGGCCCCCACCATAAATGAGATCAGCCTGGAGACTGTTCCAAATTACAGGACTGCTCAAGCCCGAGGGGCAGGCACACATCTGGCCTGGCTCCCACCGGGGGAGCGGTGCTGGAGGTATTGCTTTGGCTCTGTCTCACAGCTGGACTGCCCTGGACTGGGGTGAGCTTCTCATGGCTGCTTATACTGGGGTTGGGCTCTCAGACCTGGGAAGTCATCTCCATCATTGCTTTTCTGGAATTTAGTCCTGTTGTAAAGCGTTGTCAGTCTCCGTGCCTGACTCCTTGCCTGCTGTCAGCCCACTGACCAACCTGCCCTAGGTGGGATCACCCTTCTCTCCCCATCCCCAGCAACTCTCTTCTGAATTCCTTGATGAGGACTTGCCCTAACATTGGCTCTTTTTCTGCCTGGGGTGTGGATCAAAACCAGCAAAAAAAACATTGAGTTGAGCCCCAGGTAATGTGTGATCTGAGTTCAGACACTCTCTGCTGATGTTGTGCAACCTTTGTACTGGATTACTGGGCTGATGTTAGCAAAGAGGCTCCAAGTGGGTGGAGGTCACCCAGATGAACATCCCTTTGGAACCTTCTGCCTTCCCTGAAGGGCTATGAGGAAGGATCAGGGCCCCTTTGTCTTTAAACTGTCTAGACCTGAGATACTGTTGGACATCTGCTACTGTCTTTTCAGTGTAAAAGATTTTTAGCTTTTCCTTTTTTTTTTTTCTAATCACTTGGAAATGAGTTTTTGAAACAGCAACCAGGAAAAAAAAACCAACCACCAGTGCAAACTAGTCACGAGCCCTGATAATGTCACTTTTTCCTGAAATGGGGCATAAACCTGGAATGTAATGAACTCTCATGTTGATACAAACCACTTCATTTACTTACCTGCAGGTAATTTAGCTGCTCCTGAGGATGAAAACTCTTTTAAGTATACTTCCCCTGGCACAGTTGAGGTGGAGAAGGAAGAGCGCAGGGTTTGCTGGTCTGGTTGGCAAAGGGCAGTGTTGAGCAGGCTGAGTGAGCCATGAAGCCCTTGGCCAGAGCACTGGCTGTGCACAGCTCTATTTTCCCCTGTGAATTAGGTAATCAGTCTGAATGTTGGCTTTCTGCTGAGGACAAAAGTTCATCTTTTCATTTCAGTGCCCCCAGGTATCCTGAAACTCTTCAACTGGCAGAAAAATGACATGGAAAAAAAATGGACAGAACGGGTTTTGCTGTATATTTAGGTAAACTAGTATGATTTCAGACATATAAGCTAAAATACCTCCTTTTATAAGTGTAATTCTTAACATTAGATGAGAGTTTTGGAGGTTTAAATGTTTGGGATCTGGAAAAAAAAATGCCCCTACTGATGGAATCCTGTCAATCTGAGAGTCAGGCTCACCTCCCACATCACTCCCTCATCCCAGATGCTCTAGAGAAACTGCTCTGAAAGCCTCCTGTCCCACAACCCAGGGCATTTCCAGGAGAAGGAAATCTTTGTTTTTACTTCTCGGCCTCATCACGTGTCCACACAAAGGCTGAGCCACTGCCCACCGGGCTCCACTCTATGCAGTGGGTTTTGGAAGGCAGAAGATATTAATTGTAACAACCAAACTTTTCTAGTTGTGCTTTTTTTCAAGATCATTTGAAAAATATTATACAAAGGAAACATCTTCAGAGACAGTGGTTATTAAATGGGCAGATATAAATGCCCAAGTAGTAACAGGGACAGAAGGTACTGAAAATTTCAGAGTTTGGGAGAGAATTCCTAAAATACCATGTTTTCCAGATAAAAGCCTGCTTTTATTCTGCCACTCCACTGCATGCCTGGTGGGAGGTGGGAGTTGGGAACTGGATGCTCCTCTTCCTGTCCAGAATATGACGTGTTTTGGTCTTAGCATAGAGGCTCCAAGTGGGTGGACGTCGCCAGATGAACATCGCTTTGGGAACCTGTGCCCTCCCTGAAGGGCTGTGAGGAAGGATCAGGGCTGTTTGTGTTTAAACTGTCTAGACCTGAGATACTGTTAAACAACTGCTACTGTCTTTTCAGTTTAAAAGATTTTAAGCTTTTACATTTTTCTCTGATCACTTGGAAATCACTAGGAAATCACTTGGAAACACTACATGCTTTGACAGTAAGAGATCATCTCCCAGTTCTTCTCACTATCTTCTGCCTTTCTTTTTCTTTCCTAGAATCAAGGCTAATTGCAGATGTCTGTGAGATAAGTGTCCGCTCTGTGTTGCACATGGACCAGGCATGTGGCCCCACAGGATACCCGTGGTGGTGGAGGGCTGTGGTAGGACTTGCCTGGCTGTGCCTGGTTTGTACTTCTGCGAACTCAACGATCTCTTCCATTTGTTTGATTGCATGTTTAGGGCTGAATGTGGCTCCCAGGAAGTCTTGTACCTCAACAGACTTGCCCAAGAGAGCATAATTCAGCAGTGTGTATCAACTATGTGATGTTCTGGAGTCACTCAGATGCTACAGAGGTACGGAAAAATTTGATTTCTTTTTCAGTGCTGGGGGTACGTGGGAGGGGGAGGAGGTTTGTGCATGGCTATGTCAGCCTGGGGAGTACAAAGTGGGTTCCCATATGGTCAGTTTGTAGGATTTCTCCTGTTTCAAATCTGCATAAATGTCCCACTCAGGGAGGCCCAACTATTAAAAACAGCTGACAATGAAAAAGGGGGAGGTGAACGCCAAGCAAGCAGCAAGTAAACTATGTAACTGAGCTGACAGATGGCAAATTAATGTTGTCAAATAGGAAGAAGTACATAAAGCTAAGGAGCACTATGACCAGATTGCTTTCTTGCACATGAAGTCTTTAATCATATGGATATCCTTGCTATTTTTACTCTAATGAGATTGAGAAAGAAAAATAAGACTGAGGCATCAAATTAAAGATGAATTTGCTTTGAATCCACAAGAAATTGAAGCCCTTGCAGAAACAAGGCGAATTATTTGCCAGGCAAAATTAGTGTCACAGATGAACTTGTTTGTGCTTCTGAATTTTGACATGTTTATTTTATTGGTAATATTGCTGTAGTGGAAGAGCATAATAGCCAGTGTACATAAGCAGCCAAAGGACGTCAGTGAAAACTGACATTCATGGAGCTTTTCACCCTTAGGCAAAGGCAAAAAAAAACCCAACCCACCAAAACTCTTCCTTCTACTCATTGATAAAAGGAATAAAACATTTCTCTTGTGAGATACAACTTGATGAAACGCCAGTGGGCCAAGTACACTAACATTAAATAACTATTTGCCCATCGTGAGATTTCTGCTGATAATAAGAATTTGCTTTGTTCCATGTATTTCTTTAATGGTAAGTCTTTTGAATCGTCCATCTAATGGATGTCTTTTAATCAAGAGGTTAATGTGGGCTCTGACAACTCTTAAGGTATTCACACCTCTGATTAAAGGGAGAATTGGCCTGTATCTGAGTGAGGAGCTCAGTAAACAAATACATCAATCATGGGAAAATATCCCCTGGTATGTGTGTGGTCAGAGAAAGCCAGCCAAGGCAGTTAAAAGGAAGCAATTTTCCACAGTGTTTGGAGGTAAGTAATATAAAATAATCCACAATTAAGGTTAATCGTGGCTTATCAGACCTTTCTAGGACTGTGAGCGTTGTGGTGAATGTTTAACATGCTAGTTGGCTAGAAGCTTTCTCCAGTGCTGTTTCATTGATACTTCAAGCCCATTGTATTAGGAAGTGGCAGATGGGACATCTAGGTCTGGAGGCCAGATTTGTAGCTGATACCACTGAGGATGGGTGCAGTGAGCTCTGATATTATGTGAACTAGATCCTCTGCTGATAAAAAATGGGTTTGCTCCATGGAGCCAGTGGAGGAATCCAATTTAGACATGAGTGCCTGGCCCAGCTGCTGTGCTGTATAACAGCCAGATCCATGTCCTAAGTCTTTCTGTTGGCTTAAGCTAGAAGCTGCTTCAAGCCCCTTGTAAGGACAGGAGTTGTTTTACTAGTAGGGGACACTAGTGCCTGCTACTTGTGAAAAAGTGTGTACCCTTCTCTTCCCGCCTACATCAAGCAAGGAACAGCCTCTTAGAGGTGAGACCTGGGTGAGAGATGGGCTTTCCACCTCCAGAACACCGAAGGTGAAGCGGTCATTGGTGGCCAGTGCTATTTGCTCTGTAGTCCCCCTGCCCATGCAGCCTCTGATTTTACAAAATGGGTTTCTGTTAGCAGAGTGTAAAGACATCTCATTGCTGCAAAGGGCCTTCCCATCACTGTATTTTTTTCTAAGTCTGATGGGTAGTGGACAGCCTGTTATTTCAGGCTGTTCTGTAGTAAGCAAGTTGTCCTTACACTAAATCAATGCCAGCTAAATACAAAAGCATGAGAGGAAGATGATGTTCAGCCTCTGTGCTTCCAAACTGACCCAATACCAATGCTGGGAGGAACCTGCTTTACTTCAGTTGTGCACCAGTAGAAACCAACAGCACTGGGATCTCAAAGGCTCTTGGTAAACTGGTTCCTTCAAAGAGTGATTATTAAGACAACATAATTTAGGGTTAACAGGTCTATATACAAGCAAGCCTTGCTGGTGGGCTACATGCTAAAATCTCCACCCGACCCTAACAAGGGTCATCTTAGTGGCCTGTGGCCACTGGGACTTCTTAGAAATGTGGCTTCATTTTCCCCAAGACGTCAAACTTCTTGTGTACCTCTTAAAGAGAATATTTTAATATGAGTAATCCTATTAAATTGGTTGGGTGTACTTTTCAGAACTGCTGCTATGTATTTTAAGTGTATAACATTTACTTCAGTATAATGCTTCAGATTTTTTTTTCTCAGCATCTCAACTTTTAACTAAAGCAGAACAAAGTTTTGCAGGCAGAGATTTTTGTTTCCCATTTCAGAAAGAAATCCAGTTTCCAAACTGAGTGGGAACTAAGTGGGAACTCGTCGTTAAATTAATCAAGATGTGCCATTTGAATACTGTCACAATTAACACTCTTATGCACTGAGATGGCATTCGCATAATTTAATTTATGATCTCTAAAATCAAAAAACACCATCCTGAAAAGAAAAAAAAAGTTCAGTGAAATACAAAATATCTGATCTTAATTTTGTGGAGAAAGTTTAAGATGATATCCAGGGTGGGGACATAGTTTGAAGCCTGGTTGTCTGCTTTAGCAGTTCTTTAGTGGGCTGAGCAACGGGTTATTCACAGAGCTCCTCTTTTTAACTAGCCGAGAGTTAACAGTTTTCAAACTTACCCTTATGACTTTATGTTTAAATGCCATTCATTTCCCAGTTTTTTGTCCAGCCTACCATATTTTCCAGGTCCCTTTGAATTCAGACACATCTGGACTGAGGCAAACCTCCTTCCTTTACATTTGCTCCGGAACTGATGAGTCATGCCAGGGGTTTGGTGAGCGTGATTTGCAGGCTCTAAACTGGCAAGTGCTGAGAGTCCTCGGCATCCCCCCAGGGCTTGTGACTCCCCACGTCACTTGGGGACCAACTCCAGGTCCTGCATCACTGGGTTTCCATGAAAAAATTGAGCAGGGGGGAGGGCAGGACCAAGAGCCAGACCCCAGGTCAGACAAACTCCCTCATTAGGTGCCGAGTTAACATAAGCGCTTTGTTCTAACCGTCTCCTGGTGCAGCTCGCTCATTTTGGGCATGTGCTGAAGTAGTTTTGTCAATCAAGACTTTAAGCTTTTCAGTTCAGGACTATTCACTGGGCTATAGAATGGACAGAAACTGGTGGGTTTTGTTTTTTTTTTTTTTTTTGCTCAGGTTCCAAAGGTTGATCATGGTCCAAGGATCGGTGTGGTCCGTCAGCTATCCCCGAGGTGCATCGGTTTGTAAGCACAAAGGGCTGCAGGTAATCCCGTTTATCCCAGATGATAAGGCCTGGAAAAGGGCTCAGAGGGAGGTGGCAGCTGCCCTTGCTCACACTTGACCCTGGCACGGGATGGACCTGTGCCCACCTGGCAGACCAGCTTCACCTCCCTGCTAGTCCAGGGCTTTGGGCTCAGCTCTTCAGAGCTGTGCGTATGAAAACAACAGCTAATAAATAAAGTGTTTGCTATTTCTTTGGCAAAAGGAAGCAAAGCTACAAAGAAAACACCTACAATAGATTGATTTTTTATTTTTTTTTTAATGTGGTTGGATGGGAGCTGAAGGTCTGTCACAAAGACGCTTCTTTGGCTTTGGTTTGACACTAGATTTCAGTCGGTCCAACGGAATTTTAATGCTAGGGCCAAATATAACATCAAATAATGAAAAACTTCAATGGTAAACATTAACACAAACAGGCATCGAGTATATTAAACATCTTTTAGAATGCAACAGGCCAAATCTGCAAATTGGGAACAGGTCCCTGAGCTGGCAGACTATAAAAGCAGGCTTCAGTTTGCCATCTCCAGGACCTGCCGATGGAATACAGTGTATATCTGAGCTAGACTCTGAGCTGTGTGTTTAGATTAAACTCTGTGTAGCATTGATTCAGCTATTTATTTTGGCTACGAGGTGCCAGTGTTCAAATATGGGTGCCTAAATGGGATGTCCATAGCCCAGATCTGCACTAAAGGGACGAAGTGCTTGTTTTCGAAGTCTGGCTACTGAGGCCAGCAGCTGGGCCCAAGTCTGGCAAAAGCCAGCATTGAAAACGGGGCCAAATTTTTCAAAACTCAGGACCTGCAGTGTGTGCTTTGGGGTTTTTTAAGAATGTAAAATCTCCTGCAGTTCCCAGGGCCGACAGATGGACCATGGCAACCTCTGGGCTCACAGCTCTGTCCTGCCCTGGGACAGGCTCAGCCCCCAGCAGCTGTCCCTGCAAGGGATCCTGCCTGCCCTGGCTGTGCTCATCTGCTGTGTTACCCCCAATATATAGACTGGAGACCAGCCAGATAACCAGCTTGGTTAAAAGGCTAGGTTGGATGGAGCTTTGAGCAACTTGCTCTAGTGGAAATGTCCTTGCCCATGCCAGAGGGGTTGGACTACATGATCTTTAAGGTCTCTTCTGACCTAAACCATTCTGTAATTCTATGATACACACCAAAATGAACTCCAAAACTACTACATCTGAAGTTCTGTCCAGCTGAAATGCATTTATTTGCTTCCCTTTGACTGCCTAAGCTTTCATGGTTATCACCACACGTTAAGGTTGTCGTGACTAATGGTGAAAAAGCATCAGGTGGGGGTTTACCTGTCCTGTTCTGGAGGGCACCACATGGGTTTTGGTGCGTGGGAGTCCAATCTTGGAGAAATGCACTGGAGTGAGGAGTGGTGCTTCTGCTTTTCTCAGTGAGTAAGAGAGGAATAATATAATAAACATGCCCTGTGAAGAAGTGTCTGCCATTAAAATACTTTCTTAGCTGTAGAACCAAGTCATGTGTGATCCTCCCGTGGCATGCAAAGGCAAATACGTTTCTCCTGAGCCTTAGATCCTTCTGTAGGGAACTGGGCTGGGTCCCAAATGCCAGCTTCCAGCAGGCTTCTTTTCCCCACTTTGATTTATAATTGCTGATCACGTGGGAGGATGGAGAGGAAAGGCCTGAGTTGTTGGGTTTTTTTTGTTCCTCGTTTAATAATTTAATTTGTATTCTGATCTTCAAATCCCAATAGCATCATGTGAAGCAGAGAAACTCGGCAGGGGAGGGGGGAGGAGGGATGGAGGAGGGAGCCAGGGCTTTCTGTTTCCATATGGTGAGCCTCTCCTCCTCGTGATCACAGCTTGTCATCTGTCTTCTTTTAAACTTCAGATCCCCTGTAAAAATCTTCCCAGTGAAGAGCGGGCCATAAATGTGACATAAAGGCAGTCCAAGTGAAGAGATTACCACGGGGGAGTGGCAAAGCATCATTTCATCAGAGGATTTCTTTGCATGTGAGCAGAAATGCAAGAACAACCTGAGCCACAGGAGCCCTGTGTTTCTGAAAATGGGGCACAGTGGCAGGAGGGACGTTAATATTCTGGGGAGAGAAGCCTGTATATCCCCTTTTCATAGATTTGGCAGATGAAACGATGCATGCCTTGCTCATAGTCTAAATTGTGGTCAGGTTAAATGGCCAGATTTAAATAACCACCTTGATTTACCTGGTTTGAAAGGGATAATCACCCTGGCACAAGGGAGCTGCCAGCCCTGCTGCACCACCCTACCAGGGACTGCTCAGTGCTAGTGTCCCACCAGCAGAAGGGGGGAGATTGGTCTACCTCAGAGACTTTCCGTAAAGTAACAACATTGTCATCTCCTGAGGAACAGCCATGGGGGAAGAGAGGAACACGTTGCCCCAGCAGTGACCCAAGGGGGGAACCCCTCTGCTGGGAGCTCAGCAGGAGAGGGTTGGGCTTGGGCAGCCTGAGAGGAGAAGGCTCCAGGGAGACCTTCTGGTGGCCTTTCAGTGCTTAAAGGAACCTGTGAGAAAGATGGGGACAGACTTTTTATCAGGGCCTCTTGAGACAGGACAAGGGGTGATGGTTTAAAAATAAAAAGGGCAGATTTAGACTGGATAGAAGGAAGAAATTTTTTGATGCCAAGGGTGATGAGATCCTGGTGCAGGTTGCCCAGAGAGGTGGTCACTGCCTCTTTTGCTGACCCTGTACCCCAATAGGAAGGATAAAGCCATTAACAATAAACACACAGGCCAGACCTTTCCATCCCATTCCAAAGAATATAGGAAAGATAGGAGGTGACTAACAACAGGAGGAGCAAATAGAACAGGGCATTCACTCAGAGTATGTGATGTGGCAAAGAAAGAGTGAGCCAAGTTAGAAACCAGGTTATGGGGGAAGGAATAAGCCAGGTCATCAGTCTAATTCCAATCATATAGTAATTGCCAAGGAAAATCATCATACATATATAACCCTCTTCCTGTCCTGGTCTCAATCTTCTCCCACCATTAACGGCAAGTCTACTTGTAGTGGACAATCAGGGAGCCCTTCCAATAACAGGAACCCCTACCTAGCACATCACAAACATGGACAAACTTACCCCATTCACCACAAGCAAAGCCAGCTTTTAGATTATTAACTGTAAAGGTGGGACACCTGATGTTAATGCTGAAGGTGAGGCACCTGGTGGTGATCTCATTGGTTTTCAGCCAAGGTTGGCCAGGCCTTAAGAGAAAAACAAGAGGAAGGTCTCTCTTGCCTGGTTGGGGGCATCATCTGTATGGCAACCATGATTCAGGGCTTGGGGTTTAGACCCCAGCACTTCAGTGCCTCCTTCCTGGAACCATTCCAGGTGAGGTTGGCCAGGGCTCTGAGGAACCTGTTCTAGTTGCATATGTCCCTATTCAGTGCAGGGAGGTTTAACTAGATGGCTTTTAGAGGTCCCTCCCAAGCCAAACCACTCTGTGATTCCATGATTCTAAGGCATATTTCTGTTTTGAGCTACTTGATCAACTGCTGGAGGTGCCTGTGTACTGACAGAGCAGAAACATGACTTTGTGCCCCACAGAAGGCTCCAGGCAGTCACTTGCACCTCCTTGTCCCAAAGGTGTGTTGCAGAGAAGACCCCAGAAGGCAGAAGCAAGAGGTGCAGCCGCCGCACCCCACTGGCAGCTCAGCAAAGAGTTGGCCGGAGGTGGCTCAGTCCCTGCAGGTGAGGTGGTGTGGGTACAGAACCTCCTGCTGGGAGCTGCAGCCATGTAACCCTCCACCTACCTCTGCTCTGTCCTCCCACCTCTCTCCACTTAGCAGGTGCCTCTTTTTTACTTCCCTTCCCATCTGTGCAGGCTCAGTTGAAGACATAAGGTCACCCTTCTCCAGTAACTGCTGTGGGCAAACCTAGGTCTTCTCCACCTACGGAAACTGTTTCAGGGAGCAAAGTGACCGGGCGGACCAGCCCCTGGCTCGGGCTGTGCCAGGGTTTCCCAGTGTTGCTGCTCTGCTCTGATGAAACATTAGATAGAAAGATAGAGGCAGAGCATTACACTCACAGCCTTTGCCAACAAGTTATGTTTTAATGTAATTTAACTGTAATCTCAGAGTGTTTTTGTTAGCTATAATTAGTAAAATATGTCTGTTTTCTGTGTTCCTTGAAGACGTTTGAACTCCTGCCAGTTCCCTATAGTTTTCCTGACATGCAGCGTAACAAGCAGACCACCAAAATGTATTTACCAATAACTGTTTATTTACATTCCATGAAATCTAATAACATTTGCTGCCTTCATTCGGGATAAATGCTGGCCAAAGTGTAAAGGATAAAAAAAACCCACTGCCTTAATTTCTAACCCAGTCCACAAAATATTTTAATTTTGCTCAGTTTGCCCTGCCTGTTAGCATTTTGGCATTCTGCTGCTTGGAAGTTGGGGGGAGGGGGGAGAATAGTTCTGTAATGCATCTTCCTCTTCAGTCCAAAACCGTGCAGGGATTTCCTAGACATTTTCTTTTTCATTTCTAATGTCTGCACGAGGCTGGTGTTTCATTTCTTTGTTTTCAGCTCTCACAAGCCTTTGAAATCATATTGCACAGAAAATGTCCAGGGCATTGAGCAGCAACAGTGGTTGGTGTTGCCCCAGTGCCAGGGTAAAGCACTTCCCATTCTCCCAGAGTCCTTGGCTTTGCTGATGTAAAAATAATCAGAATTAGGTCTGTATCTTGTTACTAACCAAATCTGATCTTGTTCAAGAAAGTGTAACTGAGGGCAGAATTGTCATCTCAAATCTTAAACAGGTTCCTCCTCTCCTGTATCTGGTTCCATTTATGAGTCCAGGCTTTCTTCAAGCCCAGAAAACTGGGATGGTGCAGGGAGGAGAGGTCACACACAGCAGCCGTGGGCAGTACCTGCAGCTGGCAGGAGGTGCTGGAGGGCCATTGGTGTCAGCAGTGTATGGTCCTAGCCCGGGTGAGGAGGTGGGTGCTGCTTCTGCCTGGCCCCGGGACGCTCCCCCAGGAGCAGCTCTGGAGCCAGAGCCAGTGGAACAGCTGGAGGGAGCCGGGCGGGCTGAGCAGGTGCCAGGCAGGGATGGTGCCACTGGGACCTTGGGCTGAAGCCAGGCAGAGCTGGGCAGGGCAGGGCAGCACACGCGTTGAGCTGAGCAGCGAGGTGGGGTTGAGAGGGCACCCCAGTTCTGGTCTGAGCGACGTGTGGCGAGGGGAGGAGCTGAAGGCCACCACATCCCCTCCCAGGAGGGATAACTGCAGCCTGGGAGCTGCTGGGTGCCTGAAGACCTCAGACGTTGAGCTGCTACTGGGCCAGCGCCCGCTGCCTGTGCTGTGGCACCGGGATGTGGGCTGCCTGTCACACCATCTAAAGAACATCTGCTCCCTAGGTCTGAGAAATCCGGGTCGTGATTTGGAGAGGCAGTGCTCTGCCTTAGGGCTCAGTGGGGACAGTAGTCCCTTTTCCTGGGGTACAGGGTCACTGCTGTGTCTTTGGAGGAACCAGCTCGTAGAGGACCCCCAAACCAAGTGAGACCATGGGGTTGCTGCAGCTTTGGGGAACTCATTTGTAACGCTGTTCCCTGGAAAGCAATCTCCACCTTTCTTTACTTCTGATGTAATGGGTATTTTGTTAAGTCAAAGGCCATTTGCACTTTTCTAGATGCTTTCAGTTAAGGAGCTCCACATACTGAACATTAACAGCTTAAGCCTCAGATGAACAGAGTTGTCTAGGAAATGCTGAGCAGCCCCATTCTGCGATGGAGATCATAGGAGACTTTCTCAGCGACATGTTTCCAAACTGCCTTAGGCTCTCTTGTCTCTCTACTCACTTAAATTGAGGGTAAAATTTGACCTGCCTTCAAACAAGAGCAAAATTTCAAAGATCTTGGAGGGTTTCCTTGAAAAATGTCAGGCTAAAAGGTAAGAAAAGTGAAATTCAAAATCTAGTCCAAGCAAAACCAACCGCTGGAGTGAGATGAGGAGCCTGCCCTGTTAGCATCTCCCTCTGAACACAGAGGTGGTTACACAGGGCTTTTTTTCCCCTGACAAATGGCCCATCTACCCAGGCTTCTGGCAGAGTTCTCACATTCATCCCTTGGGATAACTAAGAAAAAAAACCTGGAAAATATAGGCTACCCAGTTTTGGCTTTTCTTTGATTGCATTTCTCAGTACCTCTCATTTTCTACATTCTGGTTTCCTGTGTGTAAGGCTTGCATTGTAGCTGCTTTGATGGTTGAGGAGTGGAAAAGGGAGAGGGACTCAAAATGCACTTAAAAACTCAGAGAGGACTTCTTCTCTCCTGCTGACCACCCTGGACAGTCAGCACAGCATCCCTTCTTTGTAGGATGCTCAGTAAATGGAGCTGTAAAGAACTCCAGTATCTGTTTACTGCTGAAATCATGTTTCTGAAAGCAGAGAGCTTTCAAAAGTGAGCGTACGTAGGCGGAGAGCGACGAGGTGGGGATGGAGGTGAGAACTCCGCGTGCTCGTGGGGCTGCTCTTGCCCTCCCCCAGGCAGCCCGGCGTGAAGTTGGCACCATTTCACTGCTGGTTTCGTGCTCCACTAATCCACGTCCCAATGTGTTGGGCTCAGCTGACTGGGGAGCTGCCATGTCACCCAGCCACCAGCCAATCAACAGGGTAGATTTTGGATGTTAAATGCTGCTATAAACCAGTCTGGGCAGGTTAGAGGCCCAGTATGTTTTCTGGAGATAATTATAGATACTGGGAAATGATGGGAAACGGGGGAAAAAAAAGAGAAAATTGGGATGTGCTAGCAGAAAGAGAAACCAGAGCAAAGTGCTTTCACCCCATGTTCACAAACAAGCCACCCTGCAGCAGTTGCTGGTCTGAGTGAAGAAGTGGAGTGAGAGAGGAAGTCACCTTAGGACTTTTGGAACACATGACAATTTTTTTGGAGGCAAAGGCTGAAAGTAACACACCAGCAATGACAGAACCCCTCGGCAGAAGGGATGATTCCTCCATCGAGGGGGATGGAATCACACTGAGGGGTTGTGATTCCAATCCCCAAGCCTCTTTATTGTGAGCTATGGTTCTCTCTCATCCAGGCAGGAAGTTTCTCAATTTGCTGTCTGTCAAAATGACAGCAGAAACGCATAGTAACAATCTGGGCCCAGGGATGCTGGTGGGAGATTTGCCACAGATATCCCAGCCCCAAGCTTGTGAATCAGCTTTGCTGATCTCAGCAGCACCTTGGCACTGCTGAGCAGGGCAGGAGGCCAGAGCCAGGGTGTGTTTGGGGGGATTGTTCTTTAATTTGGGGTTTTCTTCTGAAGAAGCAACACATTTTCTGTGAGGTACCTGCTAGGGTGGGATGTTGCTTCTCAGCTTTCTGCTGGGTGTTTCTAGATAGATACTGTGTATGTTTTAAGACTTTTGTAGAGTCCAGAATTATTTCAGTGCATAGAAGCAATTTAAGATCAGCTCTTACACCATTTTCACAGAAACTGCAACGTGGTAAAAATTACAAGTTAGTGCAAGAAGACTGAATTGTTTTAATTTATTTGGACTTATTAAAGTAGGCTGATCTTTCTTCACGTAAAATTGGGATGTATGGAGGTGTTTGGGGAGTGCAGAACTGGACAGGCTTGAAAGGTCACCTGGCTGAGAGTCCCACTGCCCCCAGCTGAGCATCAGCTAAATCCCTTCGTAAAACACTCAGCAGAGGAGGTGGAAAAAGTAGGTCAGGCTCTGCTCACAAATACATCTCTTACATGTCGCCAATTCTAATGAAATTAGGGAATGAATCAGTATTAAAACCTGGGCAAAGGAGATCAAAACTTGGTTGAACTCTCATAGGGAGAGTGAGTCCAGCTGTAACTACTGACTGGTCCATGTCTAAAAAAGATGTAGAAATAAAGTCAAATAGACCTGTGTGCTCTTAGAAGGAAAAAAACAGCAAAAGCAAGGGGAAAAACCCAACCACCTTCATGCAGCATTTGATGCAGACACAGCCCTGGAGCCTCTCCTCATCCGTACCCCCACCCCGTACTCCTTCCTCCTCTTTCCAACACACCAGCTATTTTTCAGGGATATATTTCAAAACCAAAAGCTGCTTTGCAAGAAAAAAATAAAACAACCCAGAAAGCTGAGCGACTCATCCGAGCGGGACATCAGGAAAAGAGCACAGGTTGGGGACCAACTGCTGAAGGAGCATTTCTGGCATGTCCTTTCAGCCCTGACCAAGGTAACGTGGTTTGTTTGTTTTTTGTTTTGTGGTTTTTTTTTAAAAAAAAGTACCCTGACAATTAGTGGTAAAAAGGTCACTAGTAAAAATGAGTTTTGTGGTTTTGCAACTTTGCATTAAAAAAACCACGGCGCTCCTGGCAGCGTGTGCCCCGGCTGGCAGCCGTTCCGCAGACCAACCGAAGAAGCACAAAGGCTGAAAAGCCCGTTCAGCTCTGGCCCTCCAAATCAGGCAGTCATTATGTTCACCGGGTTTTGGGGAGTTCCACCTGCCTGGAGAATTAAAAAAAAAAAAAAAAAAAGCAGGGGCTTAGTGTTCCCTTAGTCCCAGCCTCTCACCCTCCGGCAGCCCTGGAGTATATCGTTTACAATTGAAATATAATGAAATCAAATTGTGAGATCATTTCAAAGTTACTGAGCCTAGTGTTTAACAGGTTGTGAATGTTTTCACAACGGCTGAGGTGGTAAAAATGTTTTATTCCATATTCTTGATCCTTCAGAGACCTCAGGGTAATAAACAATTAAGTTGAAATCCAACTAACTGGATAGCACAAATTCTCCTTTATTGGGTGTCCAATACGTCGCTTTTTTCTTGGTGCTTTTAAAGAACTGGGACCCAGGTTTGAGGTGTTACCAGAGATCACGGAATCCTAGAGTGGCTGAGGTTGGAAGGGATCCTAGACATCATCTAAGGCAACCTCTCTGCCATGTGCAGGGCTGCCTCTCAGCTAGACCAGGTTATGAAAGCAACTAAAAATTTCAGTTCCACTTAATGTTTTGCATTGAGAAATTAGAGCAAATGCAGCCTGGGAAGGATCTGACACCGTCTAATGATCCAGTATCTCAAGGACTTCCAGACTGGCATCATTTCAGTATGTGCATCATTCAGTACAAGTACATCGTGAGCTGGGTGCTTTGTTAATGCATTTGGGACCTGTCTGAAGCTTCAGTGAGCTTCATGAAAGAAGCAATAAGTTGTATGAGGTGTTGGAACTTCCAAGCCTAGTTTCTTATGGGTTTTGTCTTCCTCTTGGTCTTACCACGCTTTCTTCTCTCCATGACATAACGCAGCTGCCTCCCTCTGCGAGAGAGGCTCAAGTGTAGCTGCATCAATGAGATTTCTCAGTAGGATATTTTTACCAAAAAATGACCGGTGCTGTTGACCAACTGATCCATATTTGGACAAGCTCTAGTCTAGAAATTAAATTCTGTTCTCTAGAAGGTTGTGATAGAGATGTAATCTGTTTTCTTCCTAATGGGCAGGATAACTTTGGCAAAATTTTGGTGGAACTCCAGACATGTTGGAAAGCAACAACAGCAGCACTTTTTTCCCTTTAACAGACTAGAATTTCATTTCTCTGCTTTCAAAGAAGGTCATGATGGGATCCATAGCAAAACAATTAAGTAATATAGGCAAAATCCTGCTGGGTCTGGATATCCCCAAATGAAAACGTGCTAGAGAGCATAGTCTGTTAGGTTAGCTAACTAAAAGCTAACCTAAAAAGCTAATCAAAAGTTAGGTTATACAGGCAACTTGACTGTTCAGTTACTTTGAATTGCATTTTGTTCACCAGTTAGAAAAATAACATAATTATACAGCTATTTAATATCAACAGAGTGTTTGGGAAGAGCACACAGTAATGTCCTGACACAAATGAAGGTCCCACGGTTTATGTGTCCTCCTGGCTGCAGGCAGCCCAGGGAGTCACACACCCTCCAGGTCAGGTGGAACAGGTTGGGTTGGAAATTATTTGAAACACGTGCTAGGGTTCATTGTGCTAACAAGGTCTGAATTCCTGCTGATAGCTTGAGCCGTCACACTTCAGCATCTTCCTTCTGCATCCCAGAGTGATGCCGAAGTCCCAGTTTAGGCAGCTGGAGTGGTGCTTGTCAGAGGAAGCAGCTGCTGGGGCTGCAGAGGAGACACATCTTGGCTTGGCCATTTCACCTGTCACCCCAGGGGAAGTGCTTGTGGTGTAGAGTCCAAGGATCAGCACATGAAAAAGGGGAAATAATGTCTTTTCTCTCTGGGTACTGCTCCCTGGGGATGAGGAAATTCCATCCGACAGCCTCCCACCCCTCTCAGCTGGACCATCAACCAGCAGCTACACCAACAACTGAGGAAAACGGAGAATTCAGTAGAACATGGAAGCTTGCCCTCCCTCCTTTAACTGTGGCAGGGCTTGTGGTGTTTGGGGGGGATTCGTGGTGCTGAGGTCCATCCCTACGGAAATCCATCAGGGCAGTCGGGAGGGAGGGGAGCTCAGGTCGGGCCGTCTCGTCCTGCTCCCAGCCTCACTCACTTTCGAGATGCACACTGCCCTTCTTTCATCCCTTGGATTCAAATCCACCATAATAAATAAAATTCTTCCTGTCTGAAAGATACATTAATTTTGGTGGTCTCAAAAGTAATGAAAATAAATACTTAACTTGGCATGCAGAGCCCTGACTGGAGCGAGGAGCAGAATGTGTGTACTTGGAGCTGTTTTTACAAGAACATAAGCTGTGGAAAAAGCTTGGCTTTTAGCTCACGGGCTCGGTACGTCTGAAGAGAAATGGAGAGATTTGAGAAGTTCAATCAAACGTGCAGAAACATTGTCAAAGAGGAGTTTTCTATCTCTGTTTAAATGCTTTGAAAACGGCACATCAAAGCTTCGCGGGGGGAGGCACTGTCTGAATTCGAGCAGGATGCCCAGCCTGAAGCTGCCTCCCTGCAATCAAGGCTCAATGTTTCAATTAATTTCTTTTTTCTTTTTTTTTTTTAATGAAGGTAATTTGTGTCTACTAGCTAACGACTCTGTGCTAACCAGCGCTGGCCCCAGATGTGGCCGCAGCAGGAAGGGCTAGGGATGGAGATGGTGCCCTGACGAAGTGAAACACTCCCGGCAGGTCAGTATATGGGTTGATCCTTTTTTTTTGCGCACACAGACATGTCTGTCCCTTCCTCCCCCCCTGCCATGCCACACTGAGCCCATCTGGCCGGGTGCCTGGGCACTCACATGTCTCTTTTGCACCTGCACGGAGCTTGGCTCACGGTGTCAGGCACCCGAATGTGGCTGACACCAGAGCAAGGGAGGAGGAGGAGAGCTCTTCCAAAGATGATGGGTGCAGTAGTCCCCAGCACTGACAAGCTGAGCCCATCACCCAAACAGGCTCTGCTGCTGTTTGGCACGAAAGTGCTTTTAGCAGTCGTGTTTCTAGAACGATGCTTGTGATTTGGGAATCGACCCGCTGTTTGGCATTTTCTGTGCCTGTTGCTACAACAAATCATATTTGTGTTGTTCAGAATAGAGACAGAAGCTGTTGTTGGTTTTGGAGCACCTCTGAGCCACTAACAATTACTTTTCTCTTTGTCTAAAAAAGCTGTGTGCCTTGGGGTGTGTTTTCTTAACTGCAAGCTGAGTAAGTCCTTCTCCCGCAGAAGAGAGGAGCAACTGGAATGCACTGATCTGACTCCTTGGTGGCACAGGGAAGGATGAAGTACAAAACTGTGGTTTAATAAGCTTTGTAGGAAATATCTGGCGTCTGAGTGTCATAGAATGAGAAAGACATTTTAATCTTGAATTAATGAGTTGCATCACAAAGCCAGCTCTGAGGCAGATAGGACTATAAAACAGCATGTGTGTCTTACAAAGGACCCGATAGCCTATAAACTGCTGCTGCATAAAGATGTTAATAAAAAGCCCTGCTTAGTTCAGATTAAACTAACAGCAAATCTCAGGAATACATCCAGAATTTCTTCTCTCTGTCGATAACCAGGATCCTTAGCATGTTCTGGGAGGGGAGCCTTGATGAGTGGCACCTACGATTAAAAGTAATGTCCAGAATCCCTGTGAGGAAGAACGAAGAAGGTCCCACTCGTGCAGTGAGCTGCGTGCAGCACAGCTCTGCTGCTGCTGGGGCAGCACTTGCTGCAGGTTAGCAAGGGACGCAGCTACAATCAGATGAGGTCTGGATACAGGGCTCATTCTTTGAGCCCACTGATTTCCCTTCTCTGGAAAAGCCAGTAGAGACCATGGTAGGCTGGAAACAACAGAGGTTCATTCAACGTTTCTGGCAATGCTTTCGGCCGTATTTCGTTGGCTTGCTATTTTGATAAACAGCATGCATGCCAAGAGCTTCCCAGGTGAAGAAGCGCACGCTCAGCATTTCCCAGAAGCTGCAGCATCACATTTGGATGCAGAGTTCATGTGATTTCATCTTCAGAAGCTGCTTGGTTTCATTATAACGTTGTTTTGTGCTGGTTGTGTTTTGAAAAGTTGGCTACTGTGGTGGACCCAACCCATGACAGGGTTGAGAAAGGGTCAGTTTAGATACAAAACATCCAGAAAAACCAGCTGCAGGGCTTGGAGCTCACTGTGTCAGCTCTTTCGAGCACAGGCAGTGCAGCAGTGATGACACAGCACACTCCTAGCAGGAGGAAACAGCGCTTGGACCAACAGCACAGGGTAAGGCAGTGGTGTTACTTGTGTAACCGTGGCCGTAAAGATGTTTATAGAGGTGGCCAACCAACCTGCCCAAAGGAAGTCACTGGTAGAGACCATCCCTAAATCAGGGGTGTTCATGCCTCCATCCAGTTAGCTGCAGGACAGTTTGGCCAAGGACACTGAGGCAGAACATCGTTACTGGCAGATGGTTTGGTTTGGTGGTGGTGAGTTGTGTCTCCTCGTCACCAGCTTCTGTCTTCCAGTGATTGCCTCTAAATAGAAGTTCTTGATGGTTTGAGTAAGTTAACTTTTTTCATCTGTGTCCCCTTTGAAAGGTAGAGGTATTCTGTAGGATGCAAAGTAATTATTGCTAGAAAGTCCAACCAGTGTAAAGCTCAGAAGTGCTGTGATTCTTCCGTGTTATGGCTCAGGAAGGTAGATGTCCCATTAGGCTTTTGAAGTCTCTGGCAGAGACGGTGAGAATTTCTTAAGGGCATCTTGAGGAGGTTCAGAACTATATTTTGAGACCCATGAGTACATCCTCACTGCTCAAGGATGTTAGAAGTGATGCTGCTGTTCTCTACCTGTGAGACAGGGCTGCCCACCACATATGTCCTTTGGCAGGACAAGGGGTAATGATTTTAAAGTTAAAGAGGGTAGATTCAGGCAATATGAGGAAGAAATATTTTACAGTGGGGATGGTGAAACACTGGAAGAGGTTGCTCGAGAGGTAGTAGATGGCTTATCCCTGGAAACAGGTTGGATGGAGCTCTGAGCAACCTGCTCTAGTTGCAGATGTCACTGCTCCCTGTGGGGGCGAGTGGACTAGATGACCTTGAAAGGTCCCTTCCAACCCAAATTCTCCTATGATTCTAAAATTGTAAAATACCATAACAAAACCCAAGCCAAAATTGGAAAGCCAGGAAATAAAAAATAGGTGCATGGTACTAGGGAGGTGTCTGGTTGTTGAACACACCACGAAGGGAATTAATTTAAAAGTCAGGGGGCACACGAGTTACCTAAAGCCATTGGCCCTTGGCACTGAGCTGGTGCCTGCTGTGACCCCAGCCAGCAGAACACCCAGGTATGCACTCAGCATTGAGCCAGGCTAGCGAGGGGCATGCTCCCCTCCCTGTTTCCCCTGTTCTCACACTGCCTCCCAGACTACACGTGACTGAACAGGAAAGGAAATATAATTTCAGGCAGGTTAATTCAAGATTTCAACAAAGAATTTAGCCCCAATGTTCTGGGTCAGATGATACTCATTTTTTTGTGTTTAGCTACGGGAAGCAGAGGAATTAATCAGGCTGTAAGTACACTGATGCAAAAAAAGCTGGAAAAAAAATTTAATAAAAGCTACAGCATTAACAAATACTGAACTAATGACCTTTGATACATGAAGCAAAGGCTTCATCCACGAGCCTGTGCAACGTTTCATTACCAGCCATGGGAATTTACAGGTGTTAAATTAGCTGCAAGATAAATCCCATATTGTTGCCTGACGGTAATAGAACACATTGAAAAAGTTAATAAGGATTGAGCATAGAGGCTGCAGAGTTCAAACAAAACCTACTCGCCAGTTCAGTCTGACGGCTTCATCAAGCTAAATTCCAGTATGAGCTGTGATTTTGTGTGTAACTCTGTTCGCTGACCTGAGCCTGAAGGACAGCATCCACCAGAGAAGTACCTACTGCCAGAGGAGTGAAGCCACAAGAGAGGTAACACAGAGGGGATCTTGCTTTGTTGTAGTCAGATGTAAAGTTGGCATATTTTCTCTGATTTAACCTTTTTTATTGCAGTGAGATAGGAAAGTCATTTTAAATGGGAAACCTGAAGTTAAAACTGTTGCCATTAAGTTGTAGAGATTCAAAATCACCCACTTTCCAGTTAGACAGCTGTAATCAAAACATAGCTAACTGTCTGCGTCCAGGAATTTTACAGCTGTGTATTGAAATCACACACAAACTATATTCTGGGTCACTCACAAACTGAGACAGAGACAGCACACTCACATCATTGCTTGAAGTCTTTCAGTGCAGTTGATGCCTTCCCTAAATGCTCTCATGGCTTCCACTGAAGCCACTGCGGGTGTGCAGAATTTCTTTGTCTTTTCTAGTGACTCTTCTAGTGGGAGTGGGCTCTGGCCCATCGTTATTTGAAGTAAAATTATGTTTTAAAAAGTACAATATATTGCAACTAGGAGCATGAAGAAGAGATGAGGAGGGGGAATTTTACATAAACAGGACTCTGAAACATCACTATCTTTGCCTTAAAACAAGGTCTTGTGTGTTCAGAAAACCCTTGGGATCACCAGCTCCTCAGATTAAACACTCAATTTCATGTAATAATATGAATAATTTAGCAGTAGCAAGTCTTTAATGTACGTCTCACAAACACTGAAAAATGCAGGCTGCTGGAGCCGTCAGTGGCAGTACAAAGTGCAGTAAAAGTATGGGGGGGAAAAAGAAACAAACCTAGAAAAAGAGTTTCAGAAAGGCTTGTTAAAGCCCCAGTGTGTGCTTAGAGCATCCCCAGGCCTTTTTGACACCCAGACCGTAGGGTCACCAGCCAGTTTTTGTGGTGAGAGCAGGAGATAAAGGGGTGGCTTAGACTTCCAGAGGCACCAGATACGAGGAAGAGTCAAACCAAGAGGCTATGGCTGAATTGAACAGAAGCAGCAAACAGAGGAAAAGCAAGATGGGGAGGGCAGATCCATGTGGTTATTCCTCTCTCCAGTTTTTTTGGTATGAAATCAATTCTGTAGCTTAGTTTGCACACCAGGCTTGAATGGCTTCACCACCAGCAAAAGTGGTGCACCTCTCCAGTGGAGACGGACATCCCTCAACTGGGCAGGGGGAATATATAGAGTGGATGACTAAATTAATGAGCAACTACAGCTTTGATTTAGGTAGATGAGACTAGAAATCAAAGCAAAGGTGCTGGGGTAGGAAGGGAGGGGGAAAACATGTCCATCTGCTGACATCTGTGTTTGCTGACTTCTGTGTTCTCCTGCGTTCTACAGAGGAGCCAGCATGTTGTTCCGCAAATACAGTGTTCGTTTTCCTTAAACAACAGTCTTACAATAATTTTAAAGCTAAATTGGCCTATGTGCATCATGCGATGTCCCCCTGTAAAGAGGCAAAAATGTAACAGATGGGAAAATATAATAATTTTATGACAGTTGTAACAAGCCAAGAAACTATAAAAAGACAGCAGATAAGAGAATAAAATGATAAATTGTAAGCATTGTTAGCTCTTTTCACAGGCACAGAGCTGGTTGGTGAAATCGGGAGACAATAACCAAAAGTCCACAACCCAGCAGCCTCTGCTTCCTGCCCCACACACCCCAGGAGACAGCAGAATGCCCCAGATTCGTGAGGGGTGCAGTGTAGGTAGATAATGATGAGCATCCGAGAGCTGTTTGCCCTCAGAGAGCTCCCAAGCATGGAGGAACTGTTCTGCATTTGCTATTTCCTGCTGCTCGGGGTTGCCTTGCTGACCCCTCTCCTGGTAAATGAAACACCTCTGGCAGCACAGTGAGTTTGATTAAAAACCAGGAAATATAGGAGGTAAGAAGTTTTCAATAATGCCTTCGAAACTGGCCTGAGCCGATGGCCCCTAACTCACCAAAGTCAAAGAAGAGATCATGTCAGTAAGAGATGTGCACTCTTGTCCTTGGTTCACAATGAAATCAGGTTTGGACTGACTCTCAACTCTTTTCCTTAATCTTTCTCTTTTTTTTTGTTTTAAACAAAAGCTCTATATGATTTTTCTCTTGCAGTGTCTCCTGGGGTTTGCATTTTCTCTGCTCTTTAGCACTGAATCACAGTATCTTACATTTATATGGTACCCGAAGGATCCCGAAGCATGCAGAAATTCTCAGCCAAATTTTGCTCTTGGAAGCATGAGCTCAGCTCATACCGAAGTTAATGGGAGGTGAGCACAAACATCTAAAGGGAAGAATTTGCCCTTGCAGACAAAGAGGACTCGTTTCACCCACCACTGAAGCGCAGCTGCCTGTGAGGCAAAACATGGCAAATGGTTAAAGGTTCAGACCTCGGAGGTGCTGATCACTATCAGCTCTTGAAGACAACGAGACCTAAGGGTAGTCAACACCAGCGGTGGGGTGCTGAGCTGTGGTTCATGTGTCTCGAGGCGCTGTCTCATCAATACGCAACTTTCTTGGCTTTTACAGGCTAAAAATTAAAGGGCTCTTAAAATTAACTTTCTTTGTTTCTATGTTGAACCGACTTGGACTTTTCAACTTGAAATATTTCATTTAGGGGCTTTTCAAGGGCAACATTTGCAGACTGGGAAGCCTGAATGATGCCCTTTGGCGCTCGTGCGGAAAGCATCGTGTCGGGGAGCTGTGCTCGCTCCACTTGCACATCTCATGGGAGGTTTGTTTGCACGTCTAGAAATGTAGCTTGCTCTGAAGACCTTCAGGTGGCACAGGCAGGTGATGGAGATGGAGTTTAAGTTTCCTTTGCTGAGCAGGATATCAGGTGAGATGCTGGTGGCTCATGGCATGTCAAGCCAGCTGGTGCACTCCCTCCATTCCCTGATGGCTCAAGCACCAAGGCAGATGGCAGGCTTAAATCCAGAGTCCAGCCCACCAAGTAGCAAAGTAGAAACTCCCTTCCTGTACTCTTGTTTTCCTTCAGTTTTGCTAGCGAGGGCTGCATTTCCAGATGCTCTCTCTGAGGTCTTTTTTGGATAACCCACCCCCAAGATGCAATTCAGATGCATAGCCAAGTGCCTTAACCCTCTGAACTGACTAAACCGAATTATACAAAATGTTGTGAGTTTGCAAAAATGGAGTTGGGAATCTCAAGAAAACAGGCATGCTTAGGGGATTTCCAGCCTTCCCTCCTCCTCCTCCTCCTCCTCCTCCTCCTCAGGTTGGCAGTATCACAGAGCAGCCTCCTCCGGTGCTGTTCTGGCACTCCGGGGCTCCATCCCAGCCAGCAGAGTCATTTGCAAGGGTGCCCAAAGTTAAAAAATTATTAGGGGAAAAGTGTTATTTGGCCACTTCAGAGCACAGAACATTTCTGTTAAGCATGGGACAAAATGATGGCATGTTATCCATGCAGATCCTCCTTCCCCTGACTCTTTGTGTGATGATTAAATAAGGAGGCTAGTGCTGGAAAGCAGAGTGCTGCAGGGACTTGAAAGCAAGGCCAGAATGACTTTTTTTTTTCCTCTTTCACTAGTGTATGGAGGTTGACTAAAAGCTGAGAGCCATGAAGGAGCTAGGACAAATTCTCAGAAAAGACCCCACATTCTTCATCAGTGTAATCAGCATATTTAAAGCTCTGAGGGTAAACCTGGGCACAGGGAGCACCCGCAGGCAGCCCCCAGGGCTCAGTTGGCAGGCTCAGCTAACCAGCCAGGGCTCAGTTGGCAGGCTCAGCTACCCAGTGCCATTTCCTAGGGGAGCTTGGCACCTTGCTAAATGCAAACGGAGCTCCACTTGCCTTTGCAGAGGAGCTCTAACTCTCTCCAAGATCATCGCTTTAATCCAGAACTCACGATAGGCCAGGGCCAGGTCACCAAATACATAGACGAGCTGCACCCACTCCCCACCCGGGCACAATTCTGCTCCAGGGAGTGCAAAATACACCGCTGTGCTCTGCGCAGGGTGTTCACACCGACGTGCTCTAAACTCCACTGGTTAAGAATCGCCAGCAGCCTGGTTGCTGGTTACTGGAGCCTCAGGATCACTGCCAAGCCAGTGCAAATCCACAGGAACTATTTCAGCTCAAATCCTGAGGCTGAGATGAATCAGAGCGTGCGTGCACGCACACACACGGTTGCTGTGGCTTGGCAGACGAGTGGCAGCTCATTAAGCTGCAATAACTCAATCATCCACTATCATCCCAATCTCTATTCTTTTAACGTGGTGGTTTGATTCTTTCAGAGGCTGGGGAGGGCTTGCAGGTGCTCCAGCCTTCTGAAGATCAAGGAGCTTTGTAGAGATGGCTAAATATAGCCCTGTGCCTGGCTTCGGGTACCTGGGTTCCAACAGCCTGGCACTAACCTGCAGCAGGAGCAGACACAGCCCCCATGTTGGGAGAGCTGGTGGGGTCAGCACTTGTAAAGCACAAAGAAACAGACTTGGTGTTGAATTAGGAAATGCAGTACTGGCTCAAATTGGGATGGGGGGGGGATGGAAAGGGAGGGGGGCCTGACTTCGGTGTGACTCCACAAACCCTAATGTCTATTTATCATTGTCATTCTGAGCCCTCTCTTTAGGCTTACAAATGCAATGAAACAGTTTCCCTGAGATCATGTTTTAAATATACTGCCCTGGGGCTACTCTTTAAAATTCAAAACATTAGAGGACACACAGAGAGGGCATTTGGAATAATTTTTGACAAACAGAAATTCTCCTTGACAACCTGAAAGGTGAACTTGGGGAAGCTGTGAACCCCAGCGCAGCATCAGAACAAGACCACAAAAATGCAGTTTTCTTCTAAGACACTGACTTCTCATCTGAGCAATTTGCCCACAAATCTGAACCACATTGCTAAAGGTTTAGGTGCTGGATAACCCTTATGACAGAACGGAGGTGGCGGAGTCTATTTTGCACAACCTGCTTCAGCAAGCTGAAGAAGTGATGCTGATGAGCTCCAGAAAAACCCAAAGCAAGGTATGGAAGAGCTCAGATGATGGACAACCTTCTTTCCCATCTTTTGCACTGGCCTGTCAGGGAAGGTGGTGGTCTGTGCCTTTCTGTAGAGCACTGCACCTCCATCCCTCTCTGTGCAGGGCAAACTGGCATAGGGAAAGCAATGATTTCAGAGTTCAATCAAAGCCCTGCATACCTGCCAGCAGCCGTCCCAGCAGACAGACCATATACCTTTAAGTACTGCTCACTTGCCCTCTAAAAGGGAGAAAATAACTTAAAAAAAAAAATAATAATAAAAAAAAGCTGTTAGGAGTTATATTACCTGCAGCAGCTGAATTTAATTAGTACCACAATCACAACAAATATTTAAAAGGTCTAAAAAGCCGTGAAGGGAAATTTGCTTTCCTAGGAGCAAGCCCCGTGCTCCGTGCACAGCAGAAGTGCTGCCATGAGTGACTCACGCTGGAGACCCTTCACACAGCTGTGCAGTTTGGGAGTATGGAGGCAGGAGGTGGAGATTTGGGTCCAAAGCAGAATTTTTGTGTCCTGTTGCTTTGCCCTTTCCAGCGTTTGTGGATACACGATGTGTTGGTGCTCTACGTACGGCAGTCACTGTGATCTCTCTCTTAGCTCTGCCTCCAGATAGGAGGAAATTTTTTTTTTCTCCAACAAGATAAAACCTGAAAAAACAGCAACAACAAGCAGAGGGCAGAAGTTCTAATGCTCAAGATCCAAGAGCAGCACAGCAGCCCCGAGGGGGACAAGGGTGAATACCGGGACAGCTGAGCCACTTCTGTTCCAGCCAGCGCTGGGCTTTGGACAAGGTGGGATGGAGAGACTTTCTGCAGCCCTCTCCACAACACTCACTTCAGATCAGGTAGAAACCAAAAGTGTGTGGCCAGTTGGGCAACACCAACACCTTTATTATTACCAGGTTTCCATTGTGCGTGTGCCTGTGTGTGTTTTGCTAGACCCTAAAAGAGGAAGGGTAATGGATTTCTCCTAGGGATGGGCATCTCCAGGGGTCTCGTGGGGTATTTTGGTCCTCCTTCCTCAGGGCACTGTGCCACAGCCTGCCCGGGTACCTTGTTTGGTCCTAGCCCTGTCCTGGGAAAAATGGTTATCTATTCTTCACTCAGTCCAGGATGTCTCCTCACCCAGCAGTTAGAGCTAACTTGGAGCTAACTTCTACAACGTGTTCAGGCACCTGTGCCACCACTTCCATTTCACTTAAATATTTCCTTTTGGCTGGCAATAAACTTTCAAGAGTATGTACAAGGGCTTAGGTGGACCTTTGCTATGCATCTCCTGGCTCTTTCTGAAATGAGAAGGACCTCAGTTCCTGGTTACCCTTAAAATCAGCAAACTAACCCTTCAGATCTCAGGTTTGTGAGGTGCAGGTACAGCCCTTTGCCGTGACGGGAACAGCAGACACGTGGCATTTCGTGCTGCAAGGCGTTCAGATATTGCAGATGTCTGACCCTCAGAAGAAGGTCACAGCTTCTTCCCTCTTCCCAAAAGGACTGCCATCTAGCTCAGCAGAAGTTTGTTCTGTCTTTTTGGAATGCGATGAGGCTTCAAGACACCGAGAGCCCCAGGAGGAAGGAGTGACTGCAGTTTGGTAAGCTCCATGCCTACCTCCCCTTCTAGTGCATAGCTGGAAAGCCACACACTTGTGTTGTGGCATGATATGGTTTCTCTGCTTAACACCAGCTTCTCAGTACTTCTTGTAGAACGTCTCTATGCCAGGAGAGGACACAAGAGTTGCCAGCTTGGCCGCCTCTGCCCAAACCTTGCCTGGCCAGAGCAGCAGGAAGCTGAATGCAGCTCTAGGTCCTGCAGCAGCAACCCTATGGTCCTCTCTGTCCCATCATCCAGCAGCCCATCCAAACTCATTGCCTGCTGCCTATCAGTGTGCCTCTGAGGTGGAGGGAGAACAAGCCTGGGGCCAGAGTCAGCATCCGGAGCACTTGCTCCCCAGTAGGATTAGGAGCAGGACCTCTGCCAGGCAGGGCTAGCCAGGGCCATAGGCTTCTTCAGAAAATACTGGGGAGGCAGAAAGCCCCTAAAGCTCCCCCCATCTCCAGGCAGGGCTGAATCCCCTGTCTGCAGATATGTCGGCAAGCTCAAAATTGGCCATTTGCACATCCCTGATGCCTTTCCTTTTGTGAATTTGAGGGGTTTAGATGCACGGAACAGACAATACAGACTTTGAATTCATCCAGCTATACTCAGTCACTTGAAAGCAAAGGCAAATTTTGCTCTTGGAGCCCTGAGACCCCAAAGTGTCACTGCCCAGGCAGGATGAGCATGTGCCACACAGGACATGCTCTGGCTGGTGCCACACTGCACAGGTAGAAAAAGGGGCATTTCTCTGCCATGTGGTTGACAAGATGCTGAGAACTGCCTGATGGACAACAAGCCAGGTGGCGCAAGTCCCTCCTAAGATGAAAGTTAGGGGGTCACTGGCAGAAATGGAAGAGAAAGCACCTTTTTTTCCTGTCTGCTTGTTCTATTTTAAGGAAAATGTATGACACAGTATGTGATTTAACATGCTTTACATACCAAAAATGAAGTGAGTATAAAAGAATCATCTGTCTGGGGAGGGAGCCTGCTAAAAAATGAACCAGCATGGGGCAAAAGAACCGTGTAAATAGTTAAACAAGACACAGTTTGGTGCAGCTTGGCTCTATTTATACCAACACGTGAGAACTCTGGGCAAAACCATATAGCACTAGTTACAGACTCATCACTAGTTACAGACTTAAGATGGAAAAGACTTATTAGGTCATTGAGTCCATCCCACCTGCCAGTGAAGGATTGTTCCCTGCAGAATTTGCTCTATTGCTTTGTACAGTCCAATTTTAAATGATCCAAACGATGTGGTCTCAGACACTTCCTTGGGGAGACCCTTGCACAGATATATTTTGTTTAACTCAGTCCTTTAAATGATTAACCCTTTTCTTGCCCAGCTCACCTCACATTTGCACTTTAAGTTTCAACTCTCTGAAACATGGAAAGTTTCATTTTATGTTTCTGTGGACTGTACATACAACTGTGAAACAGATAATAATGGGAATGATGTACCACAGAAAATAAAACAAATTTACTTTAGCCATGTATGCCAATGAGCTCCTCAAGGTCCCAAAACATTCAGGAGATTCCACTATGACTTGGCTATCAGCATGACGTGGATGCTCTCAGGTATGTTCCTGTTTGGTGGAAAGTGAACTGATTTCTAGCTCAATATATCTCATCCTCACAGGTAGGATGTAAAATTGGTATCGCTCAGAGCTTGGTGAGGTTTTGAATGCTGGCAAGTTCATCTGAGATTATTCCCGTTACTTAAGTTCCAAGGGGCAAAATTAACACAGGGACAAGCCTGGTTTATATTTTCCCCATCTCAATGAAAGTGATTCTTTAAGAAAAAATTAAATTCTAGCTAACCACAGGCTTGTGCCAGGTATCAGAAACAAAAAATCCTGACCCAGCTGTTCATCATTCCTCTGTTTTTCTCTAATTCCTTGCTTTCAGCAATCGCTGTAAATACTCATTAACTATCAGCACATGGAGCTGCTTCAGTTGCTGTCACAACTCAGCTCCCGTGGAAGCGTGTGAAAACAGATCCCTGCCGCGCCAGCGGAGGAAGGGACAGGCACAGGATTCTCAGATGGAGGCTTTGGGCTTTTTTTCTTCACACTGAAAAATGCAAAGCTGTCCAAGACATTCAGCTCGGTGACTTCAGGAGATACAAGGAGGACTGGTTGCCACAGGCTGCCCAGGGAGGTGGTGGAGTCCCCATCGTTGGAGGGGTTCAAAAACATGTAGATGTGACACCTGGGGACATGGTTTAATGGTCATGGCAGTGTTGGGTGATGGTTGCACTTAAACTTGGAGCTCTCTTCTGACCTTAATGATTCTATGATTCTGTGGTTATATCACAGTGTTCATCCCTGGAACTCCAAGGACGTTACAAAGGATGTTGCAATACCTTGCTGGTTTCCCAACCATCAAAGGTAAGAGATTGCTCCATTATCTCGGAATCAGAGGAATTATGGAAATCGTGCAGGGTACCCTTATGGAAAGGAAGTTTTGCAGAGATAGAAGTAGTATATTTTATCACACAACCTGATATAGATGAAAACAATTTGTCAAGCCTTTAGACCTCCAGGACAGGTACGTAAGATACTACTTCTGTCTGAAAAATGTGTGTTTTTATCCCCCCAGCCCACTGTGGGGGTGAACAACTGCCAATGCTTTAGGACAGGGGAGTTTCTTACCCTTTCCCTTAAACAAAAAGCAAAGAAGTCCTTCCAGTTCAAACACTTTTTTCCAGCAAGTACCAAGAGAAGGATCAGGGGCAGCTTGTGAGAGAGACAGCCCAAAGCACATGTTCTCTCTAAGGATCTGCAGTCTGGTTTGTGTTTGAAATCTTTGTGATCCATGTGGCAAAACTTGCATCATGAACAATTCTGGGCTGGTGTTTGAGGTTATTGCTTCAGAGAGGCACACAGGTTTGGCAGGGTATCAGTCATCACCACTCTGACTGTACAAGCACTGAGCGTTGCACAGGGATAATTATTTCTGTACACAAATACACACACTTAGTGCAACCCTGCTCATACCAATCAAGTTTTCCAACACACTCTGGGCTGCCTGTTCCTAGAGGAAGGCGTCTGAGTGGAGCAGTGAATGGCTCCCCACCTCAGGCAGCGATGCCTGTAGGGGTTTGATGACCCAACCAAGGGAGCACTGACACAGCTGAGTCCCTCCCTGCCAGACACTGACCTATAACAAAAGGCTAAAGGAAGAAGGACATGAAAATGCTGTGGAACTTGTAAGGAAAAGCAAGAGATGGCAGAAGCAACCTGACAACTGGGGCAGACAGAGTAAATCACATTCAGACAGTGACTCCAAAGCAATGTATTTGGCCAAGTTTTTTCACTTGGGGCTAGTATGATTAAAGTGAGTGGGATTTGTCCTGGTCAGTGAGTCGAATATCACTGCTTGTCTTGTGTGAAAGCCTCTGGACACCCAGCATAGTCACCGTGGCACCTTGTGCTGGTAGAGTCCTTGAGACTGCCACGTTCGCCCACCTCTGGAATTAGAGTCGGAAAGCTGCTGGGAGAGACCCTGGCAGGATCCAGAATGTGGGCTGTTAATATCAGACAGGTTATGTTCCTGAGATATAATACATATATGTACATAGCAATATGTTTATATATTTTTGTTGTTGCTGTTTCTGAGACCTTTTCCCCAGTTACCCAGCTGTTGATCAAACAGCGAAGGTGTCACACCCAAAGACAATTTTCATTCCTGGGCATTTGTCTGCTTCCTGACAACAAATGCAACCCAGAGTGCTCGATTCACCCCACGTTGCTTCAGCTGGTGGAGAAGAATGTTCCTCACACCGTGTAGTTACCACCTCCAAGTTTTGTTTTCTTTACTACTAGCGGAGTGTTCATGCTCAGAAGAGTAGGGGTGGGACAGGCACTACGAGGGCTGTGCTCACTCTTCTGCTAGGACCACCTCAAAGACAAACACCCGTGACTGTCCCAAGTAGCACACCTGCTCTGTTCTTCACTAGCTTCGTTCTGTGTGATGCACAGCAATGCCTTTGTGTGAAAGGTGGTTTCTCATTCTAGGTAAGCAAAGGAAAAGTGGCGGAAACCACAAGCTGCTGATGGTATCTGTTTGTTTGCTTGTTTGCTCGGAAACTCGGCAACCACAAAGCCTGTTTTCAGAGGGAGGATCAGGAAGTGGTGGAGAGGGAAAGCTGGCAGGTAGGTGTAAGGTGAGTCTGACTCGGGGGGACTCCAGACTTGGCCAGAGCAGAGCAAGCGCCCGGCCCCTAGCTGCAAGGGGGGAGCAGGGCGAGGAGCCCAGCACTGCAGGAGCGAGTGCTGGCTGGGGAAGGGAGAGGGGAGATGAGGTAAGGGAGGTACTGGTAGGTGGAGTGGGTCCCAGGGGGGAGGTCACATCCAAGAGTGCAGTTTTATGTAAGCCATAGAGGGCGATGAATTACTCTGTTTAGTGCAACACAGATAACAGCGAAGGAGGCTGGGGCTGCCTCTGACTCAGGTTTCCTTATGCTGAGCTTTCTGTCAGATCACCTTTTATTGCCTTGTCTACAGCCAAACAAGTACATAAATAACCCTACGCCTCTCCCCCAAACCTTCTTATTGTAAGCGCGTGAATAAGCCATGGTACCTGGATCCAGATTCACACTCCCAGCCTCCTGGGATGTCTGTCACACTTCCCCATGCAGATCTAGATGCATCCTGAGGACTTGAATGTACCCCCACCACGGGCTGTTCCATCAAGTCAACACTGCTTTCCATGGGAGACCATTTAGGTGTACTTTAGTGAGTCCTCCTACAGTTAGTGGTAGCCTGGTGAGCTCCTGTGAGCTACATAGAGAAGCTAACTATCAGCTGAAAGGAGGTTCTCAAGCACAGCAAGGTCTTTCCAAATTTCAGGTTCTCTTAATGATCAGTTATTAATTCTATCACCAAGGGGCAGAGGTGACCCAGGCGTTGACCAGTCTGCTGGGCATTGAGCAGAACAAACCTGCTGCAAAGAACCCAACACTTGTGTGAACTCCTCACCGTTTCATCTGTGAAGATAACAGCTCTCCCCATCTACCCAGACCTATCTCGGTTTTACTTGGAGCAGAGCATACATTAAAGCACTGCATCTTTGCTCCTGTAAGAAGGTGGAGGTGCATCACAGTTGGTAGTAAGACCCCAGTCACAGTGATGTGATTTGAGGTTTGTGAAAGTATTGATGTAAATGGATGATAATGGTCCAGATTAGACAGCCACAACTGTGTCAACACGCTGCTGCTACTGCTAGCTCACAGCTCTGCGGAGGTCCAGCAGGCCTCACTAACTCCAGGATGTGTAAGCTTCACCATACAGTGCAAAGTCAGTGAGCCAAACCTATGGGGCTTCATCACCATCCTTCAAAGCCAACACACCTTCTTCCGCTACAGCCGGGTTTCAAGCCTTTGAAGGTATTGAGTGCCATCAATGGGAATCGGGGAGCTAAATATGCTAATATGCTAACCAGCTAATGTGAAATCTGCTGGTTCCTTCCCTGCAACAACCTGGAGGTTCTTTGCCATCCCAGCAGCCTCCAAGCTGAGCCTGCTCCTCCAGACACAGCATGAAATGCCTCTTCACTTGTGGAAGCAACCAAGCTGCCTACAGGGCACTTTTGCTGGGCATTACAACTTCTGTTTGAGAAGGCAGAAAGGGACGAGTATAACAAGTGGGCTGCTTCCTTGCTCCACCAAACACCAGTGATTTTAACACTAGTAAGAATCTGGGCTCCTCAGATTTTAAGTATACAGAAGCCAATCCTTTCATTTGTATGCGTAACACACAGCACAACAAATGATGACGACAAGCCAATGGAAGAAAAGCATATTGTTCCTACATTGCAGGTGATGAAGTCAGTAAAGTATACATTAAATGCACCACACTTCAGGTAGGAGGTGCAAACTTCAGCTGAGATTCAGTAGCAGCAATTTGGATCCTCCCAGCAGTACAAACACAAAGCAAAATGGGATTTTCACTCAGGGTGAACATCACCAATTGCCATGTCTCAGCCAAGGAGCAAGAAGTCAGGAGCTCGTGACCCAAGACAAAAAAGTGCCAAATGCTTTCGATCCCTTCCAAAGGAAACGTCAGAGTCAGCACAATTCTACCTACCCCCAGGCTCCAGCCCCGGATTGGAAAATCCCATTACCACCCATTGAGACACCATGGAATGACTTCCCAGCTCACGTACGGGCTGCACAGGAGCCCAGCCTGCAGCAGCACTTCCCCGCTTACAGGCTGTGCCTGCTGGGTCACATGGAGGCTTTCCAAACCTATTAAATCCACCCAGTTCACCTCTTTGGCCCAGCCAGGCTGGGAAGCAAGAGCGCTCAGTACCACCTACAACCAGACTCACTCCTAACCTGGGAATTTTTTGATCTGCCAAAAATAAAAAAAATACCAAACATACCAACGGAAGTGCTGTGCATCTCAGTGCTCGCTTGGCTTGAGGTGGAACTCTTCCCAAAGCAAGTATTGCAGGCTTGCATATAACTAAAGCTCATAAATCAGTAGAGAAAAAAACCTTCTCTCTGGAAATGGCCAGCTCGTTAGAAGGGAGTTCAAGGCTACGGACAGTTTTTGATGGAGCCTCGCTGGCTGTCAAGAATGCACGAGGCACTGGAGTTGTTTGAGTTGGGAGCACAAGTAGGATTTTTCTCTCCACTTTTGAGGACAATGAAATGTAACAAATTTCCTTCCCCTCCGAGCCGCACTGAGCCACCCGAGCCGGGAGACAACAGCGCAGATACAATCTCTGGAAATCGTGAAGTGGCTGAAGAATGGCTGAGGAGTTCTGAATAACTAAATAAAGCCCCTCTGTGTTTTTTTTTAGCAAGTAAAGAAAATACTTTTAGTGCTTTAGTGTGACTTTTAGGGTCAAGGGGGAATCTGGAGTCCAAATACAACAAACCAGTGTGGAAATCGCTGCCAAGAGTCTGATAGTTAGGCTGGGAGCTTGCCTCAAGGCTCAGATGTGCAAATACCACTCACGGAAGGCTGGCTGAGTTTGAGGTTTTACTTAGATCATGGGAATCTAGGACTTGCTCTATGTCCTGCTTTGAAAAAGCTGAGTGTGCTGAGTGCCTCTCAGCAGCCCACAGAGATGGCAGGTGTAGATGTTCCATCGCTCTCCAGAGATGGAGGAACACCCAACGGGTGTCGTGTCAGATCTTCACGTCTCCCAGCACATGTGGACGCATCGAGGACGCTGAGCATGAAGTCACTCTTTGGCAGCCTTCCCTGCCACGGAACACATCTCCCTTTGGGATTCTCAGCTCTGCTTCAGTACACCTGGAACTGAGGTGCCCCCAGACTGTTAACCACGGGGCAACAGGGAGCAGCTCGACTCACAGCCCAGTGCAGATGATTGCATCGCTCATTACAGCATCACTGGTTGGTTTAATTCTTCTAGGAAGTAGATAATCAGCACAGAGCGATGGGGCTGGGGTCACAAACCCTGCTGAAGGACAAGTCAGGAGCTGGACTCACACACAGGGGCTGTGGAGATTGAGGTCTATGGGAGGTGAGGCTGGATATTTTTTAACTGCAGTTGCTGAATCTTTTCTTGTTGTTTCTGAAAAAACAGGTCTTAAACGGGGACTTTCAGGTTTCCTTCCATGTCTGCCATGAGAAGAGTGGCCACAAGTGTGACACAGAAGTAACAGTGTCCAGGGGAGCAGATGAGCACCAAGACGATACAGATGTGAGCTGAGAGGAACTAAAAGGCTCAATAAAGAAACAGGAAAAGAAGAAATCCTATTTCTCAGGTCCCTGATTTTTGATGACTTTTACTATTGGAATTCCCACCTCTGCTCATTCCCCTTAAGGTCTTAACCTTTGTTTGGCTCGCACTGTTAAAACAGCCAATCTTTGGGTGCCGTATTCTGCTTAAAGGTAAAACTAATAATTCTAACTTCAAATATATAAATATATATTCAAGAGATTCTTCAAAGTTTGTGTTTGTTTGGGGTTTTTTTTGTTAGACCAATATCACTGGAAAAAACAGACAAGTTTTGAAGCATATAAGGGCGTCTGCTTTTCTGGTATCATTACAGTTAGCCTAGTAAAAGATATTACCTCCCTCTTCAAAGTGGTCTTTATTGTTCATGACATTCAGTAAAGTGAGATCCAGATTACAAGAAATAGCCTGTGCGTTTTGTCTTATTTTCTTCTCTTACATGACTGTGGGTGCAAATGAGGAGCACCCAGGGTTCCTGCAGCATTGCCTGTACCTCTTAGGTGGTTATACGGGACAGCTTCATCACGAGGCCATCTGCTCTCACAGACGAAGCCAACATCTGACATACCATGTACCATGAAACAACCTCCAAAGGACAGTAGTGGGCAAATGATACCCTGCATCTGCTCAGCTCACATTCATTTCTAGCCACCTCAGGTTTGGCTGAAACGGCTCTTCTAAGCCCAAGGACATATGTTGGATTAAATGCACCATAGTAAAGTAGCCTAACAAACCAAAGCAATTGGTTTTAATAAGAATCTTGGCTTGTTTTGACAATGCACTGGATCTTCATGTTGGCATCACACATGTTTTTTTGGGAAGATGTATGCATCTTTTCAGCACTCAGCAACTAAATCCTCTCTTCACTTCATGGAAAGGGTTTCCTGGCTATCTGCTTTCTAATGTGTTCCAAGTCCCTCGCAGCCGATCGTTGTCTGGGCTGGAAATACTTTCCTGTGAAGCTCAACGACTTGCCCCGATGCGAAGAGCGTGCGGGCTGGCAAGCGGGGCATGCGGGTCCCAGCCTGTGTCCTTCGTGTGTCCTGATGTGCTCCACGAGGCTGCGGAGGCGTTCAGATGTTTCCTGCAGCACGTTGTGCAGATGTGTTGGTAATAGCTACGGAAGCGGCTGTCTCCTGCTACCCGGCCTTATTACAGGCAGTAGCAACACTCCCAGAGTTCAAAGGCATTTCATGCTCACTGAACGTTTTTCAGTAAGAAATCTGAGATTAAGTAAACTTGAATCCTCCCCGAGGAGAAAGCAGAAGATGGAGGGAGAGGAGCTGACTCTCCACTGCACAGCGTGCATCTTGGTGTACCTTGGAAAACACCCAGGCGAGGTGCACCTCAAACCCATGTCTGGCCAGGACGTTTTGCTACTGGGTCCTGATTATCTACAAGGCTGTGGATTTTAATAGGTTTGGGTTAAGACTGCCAACCTGCTCAAAATCTGAAAGTCACTCAAGATGTTTTGTAGCCTTTGTCCTAACATCTCTGGGCTGACTCCCGAGGGGCTTGCTGAGGACAGGATTTACATTGGATTTGCAGCTTTTCTCCTTTGTTCATTTGTAAAAGGCGATGTTAGTTTGTCACCAACAGAAATACATAGCTTTTAGTGGGTACAGGCACAAGACCCTGTCTCTTCAGAAAGAATAACTGCTGGCCTGCTCATTAGCAGAAGACCATGTTCTGCACTTGTGCAAAAGACACTAATGGCGTCCAGGGGACATCAGCAGCCACGGATGAAATGGTGACCTTGGGTGTTGCTTATCCAGGATCCAGAGAGCACATGGAATCAAACAGTTTGATGTTTTTCCTCTCTCTCCCTAGCAGCTCTTCCTCTGTGGGAAAAAGAAAATACTTGAGTCATACAACT
>NW_008580864.1:26121-34672 GCF_000691845.1 Merops nubicus | reverse complement strand
TTGCCGTCCTGCTGACAAGGGATGTTTACATAGTAGAGCACTGCGCGTAGCAAGCTGGAAATGCCCTTCCTGGGCAGCCTCCACCCCTCGAGCCAGGGGTGGGTACGGGCTGCCTAGAACTCAACACAAGCTGGGAGGTTTCATTTCCGCATGTCTGCAAGGCTGAGGTCCGGAGGTGAGACCATTCCCCACGAACTGGGGGAAGCCATGTGCTCAGCTGCCTGGTTGGAGCACCATCAGGCTTATAAAGGTGTCTGCACTCCTAAAGATGCAGATAACTGTGCAGATGTGTCCAAGAGAAGGGGGCATGGAGACCTACACCCTCTGCTTCTTCAGTGCTTACCTCCCATCGGCTTCACTGGGACGAAGACATACAATACCACTGAGGATCGGGGCCCAGTGTGGTTTGGATACCATTCCTCAACTTTGGCTAGATACCGTTCCTCAACTTTAGGTGACTAAGTACTTCTGAAATCCCATCCCAAACACCCTCAGAGATTTTGTATGACCTGCACATGAGCCTTTCCTGGGCTTCCCAGTTGAAGGTTGTTATTATGATGCTGGAAAAACTTCCCAGGTTAGACCCGACCTTGAGAATGTCACCAAGCTCATAAGTTGAGAATTACACAGTGACAATTAGCACATCTTCTCTGCTGTATACAATATGCTGCAAGTCCAGGACAGATCTAAAAGCCCGAGAGGCAGGCATACAAGAGTGTTATGTCCTCTGTCTGAGAGCTGAATCCCAGGGAGGGTGGAAATAGCAATGTAGGACAGCTGTGAGTATGCTTAGTATTAATATCAAATATAATGGTAATTCAAAACAGAGTCTTTTGGTACAGATCTGGACTGCACAAGCCAAGTTACGGAATGATATTAGCATCTGGATCTGAGAAGCAGCTGAGCCTAAGCTGGCCAGCGTTTGCCATATGTCTCATCTGCAGAGAATATTTAAATAAGTAAACACAATGAGTTAATAAATACATGAAATCACTTTGCAAGATAAGCACCTCTCTGTGCTAGGGGCATGGCAGATTTTCAGAATGATCACATCTTGTGGAAAGTCTGAAAGGGAGAAATGTAGATGGCACAATATTGGGGGGTTTTTTTGAGTGTTCTATTGACTGAATAGCATAGCCCAGAATGGTGAACATTTACAATGATCCTTATCTGCTGGCAGGTGAGAGAATCTTGTTGCTGTTGCCAAAGCCTTAACTCATCAGAAAATCAGTGGTTCTTCTTGGAAACATAAGCTGAAACCTTACAAAGACCTTCTAGCTACATCCCTGTGTAGGCAGAAGGGACTATCATTTTAACAGCATCAAAGATATAGAAAGTCATGCTGCTTTCCAGTAATTCCCTGATAACACCTAGAGGATGAAACAAACCTGCTGGTGGTCTAATCTGAACAGGAGGGGGGAAAAAAATGCTAAGTGCTGATTCTGGGGAAGAAATTATTCCTTAAAAACAAGCCAGACAGATCTAGTGTCCTCATTTCATTTTTATTTGTGCATGTATCTAGACGTCTCCAGAGAGGACTTAACCTAGAGAAGATTTCAGGATTTGGCCCAAGAGAAACTCTTGAGGGACCACCAGAGTTTAGAATTTTTATTAAGAAATCTCTCCCTTTTGAACAGCAGATCGAGAGCTTGAGCACAAGGTCAATGGCATCCAGTTGCTTGGCCATATCCACAGGCTTCTAAACACATCCAACCCCCTGAGCAATTTGCTCTGACTCTAAATCACATTCCTTTATTGACAGAGAAGGGAGAAAACTATTAATTGCATACCAAGGACATTTTTACCCAGAATTTTTTTTTTTTTTTTTTTTTTTTGGAAGCTCAGAATCTCACTAGAAGATATCAACAATTTGATTCTGTAGCAATACATCATAGAATCAGTTTATCAGCCTCAGCAGTTTTTGCTTTGGGTGGTACAAAATGTTCCTGAAAATTGATGCTGCTATTAACAATAGGTGCTCAGAGTGATCACTTGCAGTAACTTTTAGAAAAGTTCAAAGACTGAACTTTATTTTGGCTCTCCAAGCTGGAACACGTAACGTTATTTTAATTTAGAACAGGACCTTGATTTGGTTCTCAGATGGATAAAAACAGGACTGAATGTCTTGAAGATGCACAAGCTGGGTCCTCCTGACTTTATTCCTGTTTGCTCCCCTTTTATGGAGGATGTAATAAATTGGGTCGTTCAGCAGAACCAAACCACATACCTCCAGACTTCATGGGGTTTATTTCAAACAGGTGTAAATGCCCTGTTTTAGACATGAAGCAGTAGTGCCTCTCTCTGTTAAGTCTTCCACCACTGAGAAGCGTTTACCCCATGACAAACAAGGCAGGAAGGCAAACAGATGCGTGAAGATCTGATAGACGAAAGTAGGTCGTATCTGCACAAACTATCAATATAACTTTTTCATTGCCTCTTGCATGTAATTTGTGAACAGTTTGATTCCATACAGGCTGGTTGTGATGCTTTGTGGATTAAACAGTTCTAGTGCTCAGAGGATAAATGCTTTAGGATGCAGTCTGAGTAGGAGAAGCTGCACAAATAAATTCAGATGTCGTTCCAGCCTTCTTTCCCCATTTTTTGCTCCCTCGGAGGGAGCTGCACAGCTGCCAGACAGGTAAGGCAGAAGAGCTCTGCTCACTGCACCTTCCCACTACTCCTAGCTCCACAGGGCTGCGAAGGCTCCACAGCCACAACAACTGACCTCGAAGGTAATCTGCACTTCCTCCACCTGATTTGAAGATGGAAAGCACATTGAGTGGGATTTTGTTAGTGTTACAGGGAGGTATCAAATATATTCTAGTGCATGAAACAGAAGGGTAAAACGGCTTGAACCAACTAGACAGAGCAATCAGCCCAAGAGCACAAACACACAGAAATATGATGGGTATGAAATCATTCGGAGCCAATCAGTAAGCTCCCAACTTCTAAAGCAATTTCATAATTGAGTAATGGGACACAGCAGGGTCTGAACTATTGTGTATTATAATCTGAATGGAATGCTGTGAGAAGGCTGGAGCAATCTGATCGCACCGAGCCCTCGCTCACCAGAAATGCCTTTGACATATTTCCTTCGAGCGCAGCAATGAGAGCGAAGTAACTGCTTGTTAATGACACCCTGATGGGTTGTCTGCAGCCCTGAAACCGAGATAGGGTAGATTGGAAAGCATGTGCCTCTCCTTGGCTGGAGTTAACACACCAGCCCCCACAGACTGCCCACCCACTTCAACCCTAATCGCCGGCGTGCCTGTACAATCACCAGTTTCACTTCACTACATATTTCCTCCCCCAGAGCTCAGCTTATAAAACAAGAGGCACTAATAATGCGACATGATGCTACGCCAGCCTCCTGTCATGGCTCAGTGCTCTTGCTCTGGGCTAGCTGAGCCATGGCTATCTGCAAAGCTATGAAGCCTGGGCTCTTTCCCTTCCCTGTTTTTCAGTCCCTCCTTGGCTATGCAGCAGCTCCACCAAAAATATGTCACCTCTCTCTGGTCTTAAAGATGTCACCCGTTGCCTTCTCTTCACCCCTTTTCTTTCTTCTGCTTGCAGACAAGCCTGGAAGGAGACAAAAGCTGGACTCTGAAGTGTTTGACAGTGAGACGGCACGGATGGTTTTGGGTGTGGCCTCCAAGGTGTGCTGTGGGAGTGGGGCAAACCCTCAGTCTGCTGTAAGAAGAAGGCTGGGACACGTCCTTCATGTTCAGGTCTGTTTTACAGATGTGGTTCACCATGGAAAAATGTATTACTGGACAGCAGATTTTGTCCTAGCTCCTGTGCACTGGGCCAGCTGGAACCACTCTGAGGAGAAGGTGCAGGTTCCTGGAGAGCAAGGAACAGGCTCTGATGGAGGAGGCTGCAATGGCAAAGGTGGGTGCAGTATTGTAGCAGAGTTTTCATCATGGGAGCAAACGGGGAGACTCCTACAAGAAGCAGAAAGCTTGCTTGTGGTAGGGACCAGACTCAGAACCAAACCTCGGAGGTGATGGAAAGATCAGGAGCAAGAAGGGACTTGTGCAGGCCATTGAACAAGTCATTGAACCTTCTTGGGTTGCAAGAGGTCACCTTTCCTCCCTCAGGGATCATGTTGTGTTTTTCAGTGCTTACACTGTTTCAAGAAGCAGCTTTGAGCACTCTTGCTCTCATTCAGCATTTCTGTGCTGTAAGGTGACATCAGTTTGGAAATCAGAAATCTCCTGGTGTCCTCAAGGCAACAAGGTCTTGGCCAGATCAGGCTGGATGAGGACAGTCCTAGGACTGGGTCTCAGCATCCCCGTGCTCCCAGAAATGGGTGCTCTTCTTTGTCAGAGCACGATCTACTGTTGGAAGGGGAATGATGCTGTGCTGCCCAGGACCTCACGGGGTCCATTACTGCTCTCCCATGCACCACACACGTGAGCGTGTGGTGCAGTAACCTCAGAGTGACTTTGGTCATGTTAGCTGAGGCCACCTGTGTCACATGTGTAGTGCTCCTCTCAGGAGGTTCTATAAAGTGTTACCTCAGTTGGGTTGTGGGCTGCAGGGAGCCTGACATGCTCCATCAGCCAGAGCCCTATTGGACAAAGCATTACCAACGGGAATGAGGGATATTTTCCAAAGTGTCCAAGTGCTCCTGGGGATGGCCAAAGGGATTCACACATGCAGAATCAGACTTTCAAAGGTCCCTAAAGATACAAGAAAGCTCCATCTGGGAGTTCATACATGGGTTTCCAGACTTTGAACACAGTGATAGCACACACTGGACTGGATGTCCCAGGAGCTCTGCTCCCAACAAGCCAGCTCCCTGACTGTGACTGATGGGACCCGTAGCCCAGACATATGGGTGCCCACCTCCTTCTGATTGCTCCAGGAGAGAGATGGGCAGCATGGTACTGCTAAAAGTTGGGAGTCAAAATCAAAGCAAATAATGGGTAGAACTGATGTAAGCAAATGGAAAGAAAGTGGGGATTGTGCTTTAAAATTGGGAAAGACTTTCAAAAATTTTATCCCACATAATTTTAGTCCTCCAAATACCAGGCTGTCTTCTCCTCTCTGCTCAAGAAGTTTTCACAAAACGTGTTAAAAAATCTCTTGCTAAATTCTGAGCTTAGAAGGATGCTGCCCAAAGCTCATTTGTGAGAAGTTACTGAATAGATCTTTTCCCTGATGAAGTGCCCAGAATTGGGGTTTGACATATGGACAATTCCCATCTCTGCATAGATGTGTGATGATTCTTGTCTCTGCAGAGATGTTGTGAGAAATTAGTTTCTTTGCAGAGATGACTGTGAGAGAAGTAATTGTGTGAGGAAAATCCATCAGCTGGTGAGGGAAAGGCCAGATGAGCACCAAGACATTTCTGTTGGCTTTCACTTAGGACCTGGCCAATCGTGGATGAAAGCCAATTGGGTGATCAACAGCAGGTGTCCCGCTTGTTAAGAGAACAAGATTTAAGCAGGCCCTGCTTAGAGAGTTATTGGGAGGGTTCATCTGCTGGTGGACATGCCAGGCAGAGTTTTCCTTAGGAAGGACCCTCCAACTATCTATGAATGATCAAGGTAACATCTAACCATGATCTCAAATGGCATTTCCCATAGGATGGCTTTGTGGAGTGTGTTAGGTTCCTTATTTTCCTTTCTCTTCTTCTCTGTTGTATCACTCACGGTGAGTGGAATTTTTACTTTGTTCATTCCACCCATTACTAGTCAAACTATAGTGTTTGTATCTTCTATGTTGTTTGAATTCATAGTTTCCTCTATTGTACCCGCAACTGGCCCAGCTATGTTGTTTTTTCATTTACAGAAAATAGGTAATCAACCTATACTGATCTTTCTGTTAATAACCTTCATAGCCTTGTCTTTCCTGACAGGGTATCTATTTGGCAAAACACCTGAACTATCAAATACTGAGACAACACTGAGGAGTCTCAGCAAGCACGATGGATACCTACAGCTAGGTGCAAGCATGGGAGAAACCTGAGTGCTGCCTGCACCCTTGAAACCAGGAGGTCCACTGTGTGGTCCATGCCAGTGGAGAGGTTCCCCCTGACTTTAGACAGCCTTTAATCAGGCCCATGTGAGCTATGTGCATGCATGCAAGGCAGTCTGGAGCTGGACTATCAAACACTCACAACAAACAACTCACTAATAAGCTGCAGACTGAGATTTTCTTTTTTTTTTTTTTTCTTTTTTCAGAGATTATTCAAAAAACTGTTTCCAAATAATATTTCTGTGGGAAAAATCCAGCCTTTTCATACAGACAACTCACATACTGGAAAAAAAGGCAACATTACTCACATAATTATTCATTTATATGTTACTCAGCCAGTTCTTGCAGTCAGTGGTGTTTTTCCTCTACCTGGAGCTGTGGAAAAGCCAAGTTAGCATCACTTCAGAGAGAAGAGAAGGGCCGTTCCAAGCAGCCATGTGACATCCAGCCAGACTAGGTTGAATGTAGGACCTCCTGACACAGTGTTTGTCACCAGGGCCCTCACACCATGATGTGAGGTTGTTGACCTTTCCCCCCCACCCGTGCAAGTTCACCTAGACCAGCAGAGCTGAGCTGGTGTGTTCAGCTAAGCCAGGCTGGACAACTTCTTGGAGGTCACAGGGTATTGGCAGGAGAAGGCACAGCTCTCACATTTGCACTGCACTGCTGAGTGAGGGAAGAGTTTGACACGAGAGAGAACCTGTGGCTGGAAAAGGGATGAGCTCCACTCAGGGCTGCTTCTCAAAACCAGCTATTTTGCAACATTAATAAAACTAGAAATTCCATCTTTTGCAATATATGTTTTAATTTCTCTAGCAAACCCAGCAGCAGATGTTCACTCTGAGCCTGGGGCATCAGTAATGCTTCTTCAGAGCTTTCAGTCTGCAGAGGGACGAGCAGGTGCAACAGAAATAAACAGTAAAAGCAAAACTCACAACATGGGCTGCAGAGAGCCATTTGGTGAGTGTTGCACAAGCTTGTGGAGAAATGCTCCACCAATGCTGCACCACTTCTGGGAGTTGGGGTGGCCCCAGACTGGGTCTACACTGATACAGAGGTGAAGGTATCTTGGTAACCCAGCACGGGAGCTTCCTCACTGGCGCTTCTGTGAATCTCACTTGCAGAGCAGCTGATCTGCTGCTTTGGGAGAGGCTTGTGGAGAAGGTACAGAGTGCTGCTGAAGCCACAGTAGAAACTGGAATATCACCAGTGTTTGCTTGTGTGTTTATTTTGTAGGTCTACAGCCCATTGCTGTGTACCAAAAGTCTCCTTTTTCGTCCACCAGCAGTTTGCCTGCCCACTTCTGACCTTCAATCCACATGGAGAAGCAATTCATGCATGGGACCAGTACAGGTTAGAGGTTACTAATCCCATGCACCAGTACAGGTGAGGCATCAACCTGCTGGAAAACAGCTCTGCAGAGAAGGACTTGGGAGTCCTTGTGGACAACAAGTTAACCATGAGCCAACAGTGTGCTCTTGTGGCCAAGAAGGTCTGTGGTCTCCTGATGTGCATTAAGAAGAGTGTGACCAGCAAGTCAAGGGACCTCCCCCCTACTCTGTGCTAATGAGGCCATGTCTGAGGTATTGTGTCGAGCTCTAGGATCTCCAATTCAGGGAGCTACTAGAAGGCCCAGAGGTGGCTATGGAGATGCTGAGGGGCCTGGAGCATCTCTGTGCCAGGAAAGGCTGAGAGCCCTGGGTCTGGGCCTGGAGAAAAGAAGCCTGAGAGGGGAATCTGATCAATGCTGAGCAAGAGCTAAAGAGCCCCCAGACTGCAAGAGGATGGAGTCAGACTCTTGTCAGTAGTGCCCAGTGACAGGACAACGGCCACAAAATGGAACGCAGGAAGTTCCATCTGAACACAAAATAAAACTTCTTTGCTGTGAGGGTGGTGGAGCCTTGGAGCAGGCTGCCCAGGGAGGTTGTGGAGTCTCCTTCTCTGGAGAGATTCCAAACCCACCTGGATGTGATCCTGGGCACCCTGCTGTGGGTGACCTGCTGGAGCAGGGGGGTTGGACGAGGTGATCCCCAGAGGTCCCTGCCAACCCCCACCATGCTGGGATTCTGTGATCAGAAGATACCCTCCAACATGTTCCCAGCACATTGTTGTAAAAAGAAAAAAAAAGAAAAAGCAGGCGGTATCAAACCAGGTGATGAAACACCAGTTCCTCAAGCACTTGGCCCTGTTGGAGCAAAGCAGCAGGAGTTCACTGCAAAACAGAGCAAAGATCTGTAGGGTTTCCCCTGAAGCGCAGGTTATCTGCAAGCAGTGTCATCATTTGCTGAGCTCCCGTCTACCATCAATGATGCGAGGTGTGCCAGAGCTCCACTGCAAACACGTGTCTTCCTTGGGGTCACAGCATCACAGCCCGTTAGGATCTTAGAAAACCACAAGGCTTGCATCATTTCAGAGTTTTATTCTTCCTTCACGCATCCAAGAAAGGTCTTGTCTACTGCCATAAATCTCTCATGCGCAGCTGTGATACTCCAAAGACAAGTCCTCCTGTCACTAAATACTCCTCATGCATGACACAGAGTCAGGTGTTGCTTTGCATCTGTGGGCT
>NW_008580864.1:14962-26090 GCF_000691845.1 Merops nubicus | reverse complement strand
CCTACAGGGTATGTGGGGGTGTGTGGCACCTGCAGCTCCTCAGGTTGAGTTGAGCCTGGGCTGAGTTTTGCACTGAAGTCAAAGCAGCGCAGCATCAAGTGCCCCAAAACAGGGCACGCGTTTCTTTGACTGACAGCTCTTCTTAAGTGTTAAATTTATTACTATTTTTTAGCACTTCAGGTGTATGCTTTAACTAGTTCAAAAGGAGCTACTGGAAGGGAGGCAGTTGTGGACTTCAGCAGTTTGGTTTCATCTTACTCTGAAGCTGACAAAAGAACAGTGTGGACTTTCAGAGTTACCAGTCAGTTAAGATCCATGTGCCACGGCTGTACATGAAATGCCTTTTGAGGGGATTAGATATGAGTTTGAACCAGCAGTTCCTCAGAACCAAGCTTCCTCTTTGGGAGAGGCCCCTCCAGCAGAAGACGCGAGCGCACGTTCCAGTACGTCTGTTCCAGCAAACAACTCTTCTTGCCATCTTCCTCCTACGTTTGCATCTTACATCTGCTTGAAATTTAGAGGGTGATTGAGCGGACCTGACTTTGGCTCTTAACAAGGGTATTTTTGACTTGTCAATCTCCGCAATGGATGCTGCGAGAAGCCTTGATAACGACTTGGGTCATATCCACACTTAGAAGCCAGTGCCTATTGTTAGGCCATCTGGACACCCACAAAGTGCCAAACATTGTCGTTCTTATTTAGTCCAGCTTTCTGCTCAAGTCAAATGGTATTTTGATGAGTGACTGCTAAAATGCTGAGGGTTTGACCCTCACATGTTTGCTTTGTTGTCTCCAGGCCCTCTCCAGCAGCGATGACGGTCTACTCAGCCGCTGTTGACTCAGTTTGCAATAGAGCCAGCTGAAAATTTTTCAACAGAGCAATTTCTCATCCACTAAAGTCTATTCAAAAATCAAAATATTTCTCAGCAGTTTGTCAATCTCAATGAGATTTTACAACAGGAGAATGTCAAAACATGGTGTTTCATCACTGCCGCAGTGGTTCTTCTCGGTGGCATTGATGTACTTCATTTCATTTTGGTCTTTTTGCTTCCACTGCTGCACGTAGTTGTATATTGACTCAAGCCTTATGCATATTTTGGATTTTAGCATTGCCTAATGTCTTAGTTTTTCAATTTTTGTATAATAGGAAAGTAGAAACAAAACCGATGTCATTTAAGTAAGGCTTTCTTTTCTGAGTGGTTTCTAAATTTACATTTCATGGGAAACTTGTGAGTTTCACCTTTTCATCTCAATTTGTAACAAAACAAACTGGGGAATGTCGGAGCTTCTCCTGGAGCAGGAATTCCACCTTCTGACTAGCTCTCATTACAACTCAGCCCTCACCAGCTGAAACCCTTGGCTCTGTTGGAAGGTCCTAGGTAGGTCTGATTCACAACCCTAACAACAGCTGTAGAGCACAACTGGCAAATCAGCCCTTTGCAAAATTCAGTGAATCATCATGGCTTCAACACAGCCTGCCCTCCTTGCAAGGAAAATGTACCTCAGCAACAGAAATAAGGTCTTAAATCAAATCAGATGCAGCCTGAAATAGTTATCTACTGTTCTGCTGGGAAGAGAAATGGTAGTGGAATAAATCTTCAGAGTTATTTTACTCCTAAAATGGGATTGAAAAAAAAATAAAATCTGAATGTAGTCTGATGAAAAATGAGGGAGATACAGGAATGTGAAGAAATTCAGGCCCCTGAAGTAATAATAATATGTGACACTGGACAGGCAGTATCCCATGGGCTTTGGCTGAGGAGCTAGAACCTTCACCAGACCACACCACAAGCAGGGAAAGCCCTTCCCAGAGTGAGTCACACCATTAGAGCTTGTGAAGTGCAACACAATGTGAGACTCAGCCAGATTCATCTCTTCCAAAGGAACTCTCTTTAGGACAGAGGTGCTCCTTTCTTTCTGAAGATACCGTCTTGACAGCTGGAATTTGTTTGCCATTTGCTGAAGTTTACTGGTTTCAGATAATGTAACTCCTTGCTGTGTACTTGGTGCTCATGTGATGGTGCAGTGAAGGGAGGTGGTGGCATATAGGATGGTGTAGCATGGAGTGGAAGTTTTCTGCGGAAAGAAGAGGAAGAATGAGTTGGCAGGATGAGATCTGATCCAAACTGGTGTTGGCAAATCAACCACTGTTTTCCGCTTTGCTTTCCTTTGTTGTCGTTGCAGGTTCCACACCTTTCTAGGGGAGCCATCCCAGAAATCCATAGTACCCAGGGGAATGTTTGCCTTAGAAAAAAACTTTGGACCTGTTCTAAGGGTTAAAGCTGTTGCTAAGATCACCTGTAAGATGACTTCACCTCTACAAGGCAAACCAAGGGTTGTGGTGTAGTCCTAGGAGCTGAGGAACCATGTCCACCATTAGAAGCTAAGGTAATTCTGGGTTGATCTTGACCAAATTCATCCAATTTCCTCAGCCTTTGCTCCTACACTCACCAATGTTTTCTTGTGTCTAAGCCATAGCCTTTGGACCACACTCAAGAAGAATGTTTCTGGTCTATGCTCTTCTGTTCGCTTTCCTGAGGACCCTACAACCTTTTCTGCTTGTCAGCCAAGTGGAGAGGAGTCCAGTTGCGAAATGACCACAGTCCCAACACAAGAGCAGGGGCACTGAGTCTTTCAGCCCACAGATGCCCACCCCCAGCCAAAGGGTTACGAACTACAAGGTTAGATCATAAGTAAAACAGGGTGGGAACTTCCTAGCAGAGCTAAGAAGCCTCTTAGGGCAATTGCAGTGGGAATAAACAAATAATAATATATTTCCAATGTGACTGATGTGCAGCCCTAAATATTTGAGGCTGGCTACCCTCAAGCAGGGCCCTAAGGACCAGAGGTGCCCCTCGAAGCACTGACCACGTGTGAGCAGGGAGCATGGGGAAGGGGCCAGGCGGCGGTTCTGCAGCTGCACGGTGCTGGCCAGGGCGGTGAAATAAGGCCCAGACAGGAAGCACTTTTCCTCAACAGTAAGCTGCTATTTTTACCCATCTCGTTTCAACCAAAGGAATGCTTGAAGTCAGTGGGCTCTGCTTTGCTGCAAGCCACAGTAGCACCAACCTCCAGAGGTGTCCCCTTGGCTGCTGTAGGTAGCAAGAGCAAGGAGCACTTCTGGCTTCCTGCTCTACCAACACCCTTCTGACCGTGAGCGTTGCCTCCACTGGCCACACCACTCAAACCACAGATCCAAGTGGACGTATCTGCCCCGTGTAAGAGGAGAAAGGTTTGTGAACGATCTCCCACGGGTCGAGTAGCCCATGGTGAGCACAGGAGCATGCAGCAGGGCAGCTGGAGGTGTGACAGAACCCGCTCCATCGCCTCACCAGCCGCTGACCCTGCTGCTGCACCACCCAAGACGCAGCCTGAAGGAATTACGGAGGAGGATGTGCAGGGCATGGACGTGTCCGGTGCTACATGTATATCTCCTGTTGCTGTTCCCACACGGAGGCAATAGTTTCTTTCTGGCACCTTCTGCTCTTTGGTCCCAGCCCTCGGTCCTCACCCTAGGGGCTCCAGCTGGGTTGGGCAGCAGAGGCTGCGTCTCCCATTTTGTGCAAGGTGCCAGCCCTGTTTATTCCCCATTTTTCCTTCTCCCCACCCCTCCGCCCCTGGCAGCGATGTGGGCTGAGGGAGTGGCAGCACTTCCCAAGTCCCAGAGCAATAGATCTGGAGTGAAGTCACAAATAACTGCAGCTTCACGCGAATGAGCTGGAAAAAGAGCTGCAAGGGGGGAGCGCGTGTTTATGCCAGAACCACTTGACATCTAGTAACACCAAAAAGCCAGGCAGGGGAATATTACCATCCCTTCCTCAAATGGTTTATTTTCCCCCTCTTTCAGTGTGGGAAATCTGAGCTCAGCTGGAATAAGACGGGCAAGGGTTTGCAGCTCTGTCAGAAACGAGCCCCTGGCCCCAAGTCCTGCCGAGGGCTGGTCAGTGGAGGCTCCACGTGCAGCTGAGGCAGCTCGTGGAGGAGGATCTGCAGCATCTTCCTCCCCATTGCATGATTTCAGCTCTCTGCAGCCTCGCTTGTTCCAGCTGCAACATGCAGGGACCAGCCTGTCTCATCACACCATTGTGACAAAGCCCATTGCTGTCCTTTCTAAGCAGGAGGAGTTTAATACGAGAAAACACTCTGAGCTCCAACGTGCTGGTCCCACCATTGTCTCCCCTTTTCACTGAGGACACTGTAGTGCTACACGGACAACTCAAGAGGCTGAAGACTAAACTTAATGAAAACATATAAATTAATATATGCCTCCTTGGGGGGTTGTTAGGCTCAGCTCATTAGTGGTTTAAAGCATATCCAATGCTCTAAGTTATTTGTTTGTTTGTATTTTTGCAGCTGTCCTTAGTTCCCTTAGGTCAAGTAGAGGTGTGAGGTCCAAAATAGCATCAAGATGGCTGAGCTTGTGTTTCCAGCCCTGAAAAAACAATGAAGTGCTAATAAAAAAATAAAATAAAATAAAATAAAAAAAGCCTTGTGAGAAAGATTTCACTCCAAATCCCTTCACAAACAACACACAACATCATGGAAATGCAGGAGCCTCTGCTCCCCAGGGAGGGGAACTGCTGCCAGCTACGCTGGGAGGAGAAGTGGAATCTCAGTGGCCTGGGGAGGAAATTTTGGACACAGATACTAGAGTAAGAGGAGTCGCTGGATCTCTGCTCCTGATCTGCAGCTCAGCTGAGTGGCTGACATGGGCTCAGAGGATGCTCTCCAACCGATCCAGCCGTTGGCTACCACTGAGAAACAGTTCTGCTTGCGCTGCTTCACCATATCTCCATGGGAGCATCACCAGGATGTGCGTGCCTCTCTTGGGCAGAGGCATTTTAGCTCAGGCTCATTCTCGGCACATAACCCAGCTGGGGGGTAGGGGGGGATACACACTGTCAAATATGGGGACCACACTCGGGCTATGGGGAGAAGCTCTTCTTTCCCAAGAGAGGTGCTTCCCCCCCACATCATTTGTCCTTGAAAATAAAGAAGTTCTCAAAGCAGATCCAATCCTGTTAAAGTGTTACTCATTCTTACAGCTGAGCACAGCAGTATAAGTCTGGAACTGCATGTAAAGGCATAAGGAAGGATTAGAAGACTCAAAAATTAAGTACATAGAAGTGCCAGCACCTCTCTCTGGAGCGCACTGAGTGCTCAAAGCAACTCCTGCACATCCCTGTGAAGTCTGAAAGTGAAATGCTCTGATTTCTTCCCCAGCTGGCAATGCTGGAGTGGACCTGCACCTCTCTGCATCCTCAGATGGACAAATATCAAAGTGGGGGAAGAGATCCACACGGCTGGAGGGAGCAGGGTCACTTCTCTGAGGGGCTTGGTCTTGTTTGAATGAGTGACCACATGTCACTGGTTTGAGGTCAGGGTGGGCCTGGGCAGCATCAAAACGGTGTGGTGATGGCAGGGCAGCTCACGGCTCTACATGGCACCTTCACCAGCAGATGATGTAAAATCAAACTGAGTGTTAAGGCAAGGCCTGCAAACCAACAAAAAGGTTACATCAGGGCATCCCCACTTACCTCCAGGTACCTCCAGCAGGGATGTACCATTTTGCAGCAAAGAAACTCCACTAAAAATAAATGACCCCTCAGCTCATGATGGACCCTTTCCTGGATATAAACATTGCGGGGAGGTGATTGAAGAACACGCCACCAAGCAACGTGCTGATGGAAACTTTATCCCTGAAAATTGGAATACTTCTCAGTATCCTGCCTTTGAGAAGAGGTCAGAGCGAGTCTTCCCACAAGATCCTTCTCTTTCTACACCATCTTTGCCATAAAGGGTAAAAACTTCAGCTTTAGAGCCTCAGAGGTAGAAACCAGCCTTTCTGGAGAGGGTTTATCGCAGCATCTAGTGATGGGGTGACTTTTTGAGAAGCTGGGACTGTCCTTTCATTTTAACAACAACAATCCCCTTCCCTCCACAGGGAATCTGAGAATTCCTGTCCCAGATTCCACCTCATGGGTTTAATCTTGAAAGTCACTAAAAGTGGACTCTGCAATGTCGACAAAGCCACCAGGATTTTCATGGGTTTTGGTAGAGCTAGAATCCCACCAGAGAGATTTAGGCTGTGGCAAGAAGAGGTTCACTTCCGAGCACTAGAGCTGCCGTGGGGTTGCAGGGGGAGTTAAGGGAGCCTCCTCTAAGGCACATTCACAGGCTGCACACCCAGGTAAGGGGCTCTGCCTCTACATCTGCTTGCTGAGCCCCGTCCCAGCACGCAGGACAGAACTTGGAGGGAGGCTTATCTCATGCCAGTCAAACTTGAGCCCATTCCAGGTGAGTTTTGTTGTTTTGTTCCTTCTTCAAGGGAATGAGCTCAGATGAAACCGAAGCAGGTGCTAATTAAAACCGGGACGATTCTTCAAACTGGGCTTTTAATTACTGTAAATATATGTCAAGGAAAGCTGCAAAGGGGAAGAAAAATAGTAATTTCTTGTGCTACCTGCCATTTTCACTTGATTACCATCACACTTTTCTGTAGAGCAAAAACATCAGTCCTTCATAACAAACTCCTCTCTTGGGGGCTAGTGTGAATTGAGAGCTGTGAGGCCCTGCCATGGGTTGCAAAACTAGCAGCATAATGTCTGTAACAGAAATGCTACCTAATTAAATTGTTAGGGAACAGGCTTTTATATCTTTAACACCTAATTTACTATTGTTTCTTTGAAAGTGTTTGGCTTCCCTGTGGTTTTTTGGGCCTCCCTTCTCAGTTTTACGATGGCTTTTAAGTTTTTCGTGTGTGTTTCCACTAAATAACCATTTTGGAGGTTTTGTTAGGGTCCCGGCTCGAGTCGGACCAAGGGAAACGGGCCTGTTTTACTGTTGTTCATGCTGGGTGAGTTACCACTACCGTGCTAATTATGTAATTACCCCATTTTAATAGTTATTGTACACTGCTTTATTGCTAACAAATCTTATTTCCTCTTCTTTGCTCACTGACAGAATGGTGGAAGTCGAAGGACACACACAAACATTATACTGTGCTATAAACCACAATAAAAGCCTTACAAGACTTAGCAGGGCTCTAACCATAAACAAGCATCTTCAAGGCAGCAGTGGCTTTATCCAAATCTACACAACAGTAATGATGATGGAAATTTTTCTTGCCAGGAAGACCCAGAATTTAAATAAAGCCATTTCTCAAACACCAAGTGCTACACTGCAATGTTAGTCTCTTAATGTGAGTTTTTATTGCACTCGCCACAAAAAGCATGGACTAAACCTAGGCTGTGCTGAATGGGTAACGAACACATTAATAGATTACTTTCTCTGTGATATTTGAAGCATAATGAAATATTTGACCCCAGCAAGGTGGGAATGATAGGTTCCAAAATAATCCTGAATTCTGCATAGTGATTTGGAGCCCATCGCTCCAATGGTAGGATAGTATCCAACACACTGATGATGATAAAATGCAGCAGGGCAAGATTAAAAAGGGAAATGTTTATTTCCTAATCCTAGGAGGCACCACTGAAATCAGAAGATGGGAAGAATGATGCTTGAGGTAGAAAAAGAAACAAAGCATTAACTAAGGGTATGGAGATGAGAGAACAAAATTCAGCTTTTTTTTTTTTTTTTCTATAAAAGCATCTGTGCTTAGCAGATTAAACCAAACCAGCTTACAGGCTTGGACTAGGACAAGAGCTGGAAATGTAGCTGCTGAAATTATACCAGAGGCCAGCACAGCCTGGAAAAGAGTTAACTATCCTCAAAGAATTTGGAGGTACTTAAGGGCATGAGCTGCAGGGAGGTGGAAGAGGGCACAAGAGCTCCCAGGGCTTTCCCTCAGGGAGAGGGAAAAGGCTTTCATGGCAGGATTCAGCTCGAGCTGGATCCCACATCCTGAGCATTTCCTGGAATAACAGCAAGCAGCACATCTCAGGGGAGCTAAAAGGTCCAGGGGCCTGAATATCAGATAAAGGATGCTACCGTGCTCCTGAGATGATGTCAAGATGAAGTTAAAAATGAGGCACGTGGCACACACAGGGGTGAGAGAACCTCACCCAGGATGAGAAGAGGGCTGTGGCTGGCAGGGCTGGAAGGGTTTCACTGTGCCCTGGAGACCCTGGTATGTTGGGCTGAGGCATGGAACTGAGGAGAGGACATTGTCCACAGAGGCAGCTCACTTTTCTCGATGTCTGGATGCTCAGCTCTGCTGGTACATTCTGTATTTATAAACGCATGTATGTACTACTGCTGCAATCTCTTAGGATTAAAATAAGTCTCGCTCATATGAAATTCCATCATTATAGCAAAATAATGTTTTTTTTTTTTTTTCCCTTCTACTTTTTCTTCCCTTCTCCTTGTTCTTCCCTACAGCCAGCTCCAGATCTCATCCTCCAGTTCAACTGAAGGAGATGCAGTCTCCAGGCTGGAGAGTTCATCTGGACTCCCACCAGCTGAATTCCCCATCTCACATGGTACAGGCACCATAAACCATCCCTGGGTCCCAGCCCACCCTTGGCACGGGCAGGATCTCTGCCAGCAGCAGCAAGCTCTGCCTGCTTGCAGGCCTCCTTAAATTCAGCCTTTGCCAGTACAGCTACCGAAAAAAAATTGACAGCAAAAACAACAAAAAAGCCAGGCAGGAGGCTGAGCCACGTCTGTCAGGCTGAGCGGAGCTGGCTCCCGCCGGTGCAGGGCCCATCTGCTGCCCCAGGGTGGGGTCATGGCCGGCTCTGTGGGATCCCTCGCCGTGTTATCTAGGGGGGGTTAGGTACAGTGAAGGGGGTATGTATGTTTATGTACCATGGGGATAGGGGTGTGTGTATAGATGTAGGTATACAGATATACAGAGGGGTGTGCGTATGTGTATGGGAGCCTGTGTATGGGGGGGTGGTGCATGTGTATGTATATGGGAACATGTCTAGGTATAGGAGAGTATATAGGAGGCACATGTAATATTTGTGTACTGAGAGACTATTTGTGTATGTACAGGGTATATGTATATGATGTGCATATGTATAGAGGTATGTGTGCATGTCTATAGGGATGAGTAAGTATACGGGGGAGGTGTTTGTGTATCGGGGTGTGTATGTATATGTAATAGGCATGGGTGTGTGTTTGTATACATATACACACACGTGTATATATGGGGGTGTGAGTATGTATATGGGGTGTGTCTGTGTAGAGGGATGTATGGGGGTATATATACACACTTATATATGTGCTACGTATAGTATATACAGGTATATGTATATGGCATGTATATGTATAGATGTGTGTATGTATATGCATAGCTAGTATGTATAGAGGGTGGGTATGTGTATAGGGGTGTATGTACAGTAGTATGTGAATATATGTGTGTATACAGGGTGTATATATGTAAATAGAGAGATATGTGTGTATGGGAGGTGTATAGATGTGCATAGGGGCGAGTATGTGTATGGGGTTGTGCCTGTGCATGGGGGGGGGGGTGTATGTACTTGTAATACGGATAAGGAATGTGTATGTATAGGAGAACATGTCTAAGTATAGGATAGACTGTATGTGTATGCATATGTAATAAGTGTAGAGGATATGTCTATGTATAGGGGTTGTGCATATGTATAGACGTGTGCATGTATGCATCAGGGTGAGTATGTATATGGGGATTGTGCTGGTGTACGGAGGGATGTGTGTATGTATATGTGATGTGTATATGTGTAAATATTTATATATAGGGGTGTGAGTATGTATAGGGGTGTGTCTGTCTATAGAGGGATGTGTGTGTTTGTGTATATATATATACACTACATATAGGAGAAGTGTGTATGTATGTGCAGAAGTGTATATGTATGTATAGAGGAGGTTGTATAGGAGCATCTTAAGTATAGGGCAGTATGTATGCATATGTAATATGTATACGAGATATGTGTATGGGACTGTGCCTAAGTATAGGAGAGTGTGTATGTAATGCATCAGTAATATGTATAGAGGATGTGTGTATGTATAGGGGTGTGTATAGAGGTGAGTATATGGAGATGTGTCTTTGCATAGGGGATTGTGTGGGTATGTATGTGTAATATGTGTAGGGGATGTGTATTTGTACAGATGGGTATATATGTATAGGAGAGCATGTATAGGAGCATCCTACATATAGAGGAGTGTGTATGCTTAAGCATATCTAATATGTATATGAGATAAATGTATGTATAGGAGGTGTATATGGGGAGTGTGTATGTATGGGGGGGTGTATGTATATGTATTTGAGGGGGAGGTGTATGCATATGTAATCTGTATAGAGAACATATATGTATATGTATGGGGCATTGTATTTATGTGTCTGTGGGATGTGCTGCGGCTCATTTTGTGCTGGACCAAGAGGCACTTCCATCACAATTATTTACCCACAAGCCTCTATTCTGAACTGATGGCCACCCGTTAATAGTGTGATCACCACCATTTGGCAGCTGCTGGCCCATCCAGGCATGGTGGTAGGCTCATCCACCAGCTACTGCTGTGATGCCATCAACAGAGATCTGCTCATGACCTCTACATTTCAGACCCTTCTTTCATTTCCCAGCCAGAATTTTAGGCTACCCCTCAGAAAGGCCAAAACCTGATCAATTTGTCACATCCAGTCTCTATGAGTTGAGATACCACCTGCAAAGTGTCGTTCCCCTTTCCCTATTTCACAGATTATTTCCACCAGCTCTTGCCTTCCATCTGCATGTACTGCCCTGAAAGAGTTAAGAAGAATTTACAATATTTTTAACTTATATTACTCACTTGTATTGAGTTATTCTTGGAGCATATATTAAATGGAGATTTTCTATATAATATCTGTCACAGATGGGAAAAAAAAAAAACAAAAAAACACCATCTATGGATGAGTGTAATCCATTCATGGGTTTATGGATCCAGCCCTCTCCAGGGATTGTCAGAAATAAACACGATGTCCCTGCTCGCCGGATTTTTGCATTTGGATTGCTGAGCTAGCTGAAAAAATGTGTGAAATTGCATGTAAGCCGACAGCTCCCTATTGACTAGGCGTACGAACAAGCTCCCATGTGTTATTTATTCCAGCAAGCCCACGGCCTGTGTCGTGCACGTGAAATGCCAGCCCGCTCGGAAATTCGAGGGGATAATAATCAATAACGCTTTGTCTTGAATGCAGCCTTCAGCTG
>NW_008580864.1:14079-14951 GCF_000691845.1 Merops nubicus | reverse complement strand
GGGGGATGGGGGGGGGGCTTGCAGGGGAGGAAGCTGGTGCTGAGGTGGAGGTTGCACAGACCCTCACTCAAAAGGTAGAGCTGGACCCATCCTGCCAGCCCTGAGAACGCCAGGAACGAGCTGCCTGCTGACATCCTTCTGCATCTCTCAGGCATGTTAAATACGTGGATTTTTGTTTGGGTGTTTTTTTTTTTTTAAGGAAACAGTCTCTGTCCAAATAGCCCTCCAGTCACCTGCTATGATGTACTGCAGTGGTTAACAACTTCTTGTTCTAGGAATTCCCAGTGGGAATTAAAGATATATACTTGCTGATAAGTATATGGCAAAAATGGAAAAGCCGAACCTGTTCCCGCCCCAGCCCTGCCACCATCTTCCTTTCACCCCTAACCGAAGGGCTGACAGCAGCACCTTCTTTGAGGCCGCTCTCCCCAAAACAGGTGACCCTGCCGTCACCACAGCAGTGCCACCGAAGCACTGCGTGGCACGGCTCCAGGGCGGCATCACCCTCGACGCACGGCTCCCGGTTCAGCGCAGGGAGAGTTGGTATCTCCCCATCTGCTGGGTTAGCTCGGGGAGGGGAGCCTGGGGAGCCTGCCAGGGTGTGCTTAACTCTTCCATCTTCGGGCGTTTCTCCACCTCGGGCTCCGCGGCAAAGCTGGCAGGACCCGGCGAATGCGGGCTGGGCATGGAGGCCAAATCCTGCCTCCGGGATGGGGCTGCTCCCACCTGCGCTGCTGAAGGGGTGCGGGAATGGGAAGGGTCTCACTGGGCCACCACCAAATCGCTGTCATCCCAAACATTGCCCTATCAAAACACACCCCACTTTGCCCACCAACAGCAGTTTTGGGGTCCTCAGCCGGAAACTGCAGCCC
>NW_008580864.1:13811-14048 GCF_000691845.1 Merops nubicus | reverse complement strand
CAGGCAGGGTGGGGGCCGCTGTGCCAGAGCAGCATCCTCTGGGCATGGCTGAAAAGGGGCATTTAGGTTTGGGAGGCAAGGGAGGATGCTGACACCCGCAGCCCAAATGCAGCCGCAGGATTAGTGCTGCTCTCAGCAGCAGACTCCTTTCCTGCATTAAAGTCAACACATCATCCAGCACTTACTTCACACCCTCCCAGGAGTGGCTGGGGGGGTGCCCTTATTAGGGTGATACAC
>NW_008580864.1:10829-13756 GCF_000691845.1 Merops nubicus | reverse complement strand
CCCCCCCCCCCCCCCCCAAAGAAACAGGACATTCCCTAGTTAATTTGCATGGGTCTAATTCTCATATCAACAAAATCAAAGTCAAGATTTCAGGTTTGTTTCCCACTCTTACTGAGCACATTTCCATACCTCTGCTCCTTTCCCGGATTCCAGTAGCCACAGGTTTCTGGGTTAACAACAAAATAACACAGGCTGGAACCTGTTCAGGTGACTTTTTTTTTAATTATTTTTATTTTCTTGCTTGGAAAACCTTTTCCCCTCACTTTCACCCTCCCCACCAAGGAGTTCAAAGGGACACGCTCGCCAAGACGGGCAGCGCTCTCCACACCCACACTTGCCACCTTGAGGGAGGGAGCGGCACAAGAACTCGCTGGTGAACATTTGTGCAAATATTCATTTGGCATCTGCTAATGTCAAGTCTAGCTGGATTGGGGCTAGGAGCTGGAGGAAAGCACAAATGAGGTGGGCAGACAGCAAAAGCCGAGCTGCTTCATTATGCAAACAGGAGCCTCTCGCAGCAGCTCTTGCTGCATGGAGAAGGGGCTTATGCTCCACGTCATTTCTTTCATGCTTTGTCCTACCCTTTGGTTATGATGACTTTCCTCATGAAAAAGACTACATGTGGTACAACCGTCCAGCCCAAAAAAGCTTAGTCGCAATAAACCACAGCCCGAAGTGGAGAGCTTTGCTCCTATGCACAAGCAGCAACGACCCTGACCTGGAGCTGCTCTCGCCCCTGTCCTTGTATCTATTTTATGGCTGTATTGCCAACTCTGCGAAGTGCTGCAGGACCTGAATTTCTATGACATACACGTGGTACATGAGCCTTTGGTCAGACGATGCACTTAGCTTGCAGAGCAGGTAGCAACAGAGGGCTCGCTGCCAGCATAAGCAAACCATTCAAATCACTGCAAATAACCCACTAGCTCAACACCCAACACATTAATGGGGTTGTTCAGGGCACAACCTAAAAGGCTGGAGGCAGTTCCCACTCACTGACCCAGTGGCAAATCTTCCCTGGGCATCAGCAGGACCTGGGGTGTCATGGTTGACCTCCCAAGGCCACAGGAGGGGTTTCACTGCAGCGATTTTCACACAAAATCAACAGCACCAGCACAGTGGCTAAAGGACCACACAATCCATAATTTACTAGGAAATTAAATACGGCCAGTATTACTTTCCAGAATGGGTGCTTGCAGCACCGAACGTGTGGGTGCAGGGAGTCCTGGGGGGGGGGGGGTCACCGCACACCCTGCTCGGGGGCTTCCAACACAGGCTCCTCAGATACAGCCCGATGGCAGCAGCTGGACTGGCCAGGTTAGCACAGCCCCAAAGCTGAGCTCCCTTGTGCCCTGCACTGGGTGATGCCAGGAGAGGGTGGTCCTGGCACTGTGCTTCTGACCATGAGAAAATTCAACATTTCTGTTTCAAAATTTGCAGACTGAATAATCTACATTAGAGCTGGCTGGAAATTTCCACACATTTACAGATAAGCAAAAACTTTCCGTTAGAGAAAACTTTTATTTTTGTCAAATGTAGAAAAACTGGGACCTGAAATGCATTCTTTTTACATTTCAATATTTCTAGACTTAGTTTCTAGGCTGGAAAAATGCAAAGAACTTTCCAAGGGGAAAAAAAAATGGTTCAGAAACACAAAACTTAATCCTTTAGCTGTACTTTTCGAGGAAAACAAGAAACAATTCCCAATCACATTTCACCAGAACCCTAGCTAAGTCCTGATTTCATGTTCAGTGCTTGTTTAATCACACCAGTCCAGTCGCAGAGTCCTGGCCTTGGTGGCCATGTGCACATTTCTGATCCCCATCACATCCACAGCACCAGCCGTGTGTCAGGAGGCTCCTGCCCCAGAGCAGCAGGACACAGCCCAAATGGAGAAGCCCTGGTAGAAAACCTGAGCTCCTCCAGCTCAGCACGGTGTAGGTGAGAGCAGAGCGTGGCTGCTTAATGATGCAAACCACTAACGAGCCCAAGGAGTAGGACAGGGACGTGAGCTGGGGTCTCTTGCTCCCACCTGTCCAAGCATTGATCCTCCTCATCCTGAGAGATTCCTCCCAAAGCAGCAGGGTCTTGGATCCCTGTTTTTGACTGGAAACACTGGGGAGAGGAATCTGAGTTCCTTCTCATCAATCTAAAGAATTCTTTATTATTTATGACCGGGAACCATTCCCACCAGAAACATGTGGCTGGTTATAATTTAAATGTTTCTTCTAGCTCAGGAAATTTCCAGGAAGGTCTAATAGTAAACACAGCAGTGTGCCCACAAGGTTACAAATCTGTGGTCCTGTTTGTTTAATTCATCTGCCCAGAAAAAGAATTAATGCAAAACTGATGGTGGTTTTTGTTTGTTCCCTAAAACGATGTTATCAGTACGTGCCCCCAGTGCATTTTTACTGCAATTATAAAGGTTTTTCCAGATGGAAAGTGAGTCAGCTTAACTTTTTTTCTTTTAAACTAATGACCATTTAATGTCAGATAAAAGGTTTAGAGGAAAGGATTAAGTACCACTTTCAACAGAGATGGTGGGAGATAATTGACTCAATTTACCCCTGACATCAGTACCGGATACCCCTCTGTGTGGGTGTGTGTTGAAATACTGCAGCACAAGGGACCCAGCCAGAGACCCAGCTCCCTCCCCATACAGGTGGGTGCTCACGTTGACTGCTCCATCATCCCAACACACCCAACCCAACATCTCTAGCAGGTGCCCCTGTGCCCTCCAGGAAGACACAACTATTCCTGGTCTGGAGCTTGCAACACCCTTCAAACAACAGAAAAGTTGCAGGACTGTTCTGCCAATGACCAGGCCCAACAAGAATGATACAGCCAGCAGAAAGAGAAACCAATACACAGACTGTATTATAATCAGAAACATCATAACATGAGTGGCCGCCGGGGGTACAAACAGG
>NW_008580864.1:0-10404 GCF_000691845.1 Merops nubicus | reverse complement strand
GCAAACTCGCCACCTCTGTATGAAGGGCTGTGGGAATCACCCATATGTCAACCTTAATTCAGGGCTTGGGGTTCAAACCCCAGCATCTCAAGGAGAGATGTGAAGCCAATAACAAATGTGGCTGTGGCCACATTTTTCACTTGCACCCACCACTACTTCTCTGGAAACTTCCAGGCCAAATAACTTTAGCTAATCTCTCATCTCTGCGTGCTCCTTTGATCCTTTTTTTTTTTTTTTTTTTTTTCCCCAGTCACTGCCATTTTCAAGGACTTGGGATAATTTCTTCTGGAGTGTTGTCTACTCCTATCTGACTTTGCACAGGACAGGCTCCTCCAGGTGCCAACACTCCCCTCCACTCACTGCAAAAACTTCCCTGGAGCTTTTTCTCTGTGTCCCAGGGGACAGTGTGGCTTTGGTTGCTGTTCTGGAACACAAACCACTTAGCTTGGGTGGGAAGGTGTTTAACAAAGCACAATGCCCTGCTCCCAGCTCTCTTGCAATGTGGTGCCACAGAAGTCACCTATACATTTCAATGTCACGACTTCCACCCATGGGCAGGGGTTTGGTTTATTCCCTGACCTGGTTACTTTCCAAAGGCCATCCCTGCCTCCCGAGGCAGCTGCGAGCTGGTATCTGCCTCGTCCCACACCTTTGGAGAGCGGTGCCCTGGGGATGGAGAAGAGCTTTTCCAGAGCTGGTGGCTGAGCTGGTGGCTGTCAGTCCCACCACCTGAGCAGAGCCACTGTCTGCTTGGACAAGCCACCTTGGAAAACTGAGGGTCTGGTTTTGTTGTCTTCTCTCAAGAGCATGATGTGATCTCAGTTCACACCTTGAAGAGGTACGAAACAAACATCCAGCCCTGAATCACTTGGCTGCTGCAGCAGATCATAGATTAGAGTATGTTGGGCTGGGTTCAGACCACCTACCACGACGTCTGACGGCAGCACCCCATAGCTGGGCTGGCCAGGCCAAACCCACTCCCTGTGCAGGTGATGGAGAGGACACCCAGCTACTCTGCAGCACCCCAGAGCTTTCGGAGCCAGACTCACCTCCCACCCAGCAGCTGGGTTTGGTGCTTCCCAGCAGATCCTGCTGTGTAGCTGTTCAGGTTCCTGCAGCAAAGGGCCCACCACGTGCATGGATCTCCTCCTGAAATCATGTGAGAAATCTGGCTGCAACATGCCAAATGGAAGGGACTTGAACACCCAAATCCTCCAGGCAACACAAGATCTCAGCCCAAATATATGTGAGGAGCTTGTACAATCAGGCTGTGAAACACTGAGCTCAAAACTTGCCGTGTTCAAGATCAAATGAGTGATCTCAACTTCTCCACCCCCAAAAATGGGACCATTTGCACTTAGTTGCCTGGTATGGCTGGTGTGAAAGGCAGCAAGGGCTGGAAAGACCCAGGGGACCCTGTGAAGACAGGGGCTGATAGTTCTCTTCTCCAACTCCAACCAGCTGCGAGGGTGGCCATACAACCGCGCCACGTGCCAGCACTGGTGACCAAATGGGATGGTGCCTGTGCTATGTGGGAAGGACTTTGAGATCCGTAAAACACCAAAAGAAAAATGCAAGCCAGGATTTGCCAGCAGAGTGGCTGCCACCCAAGCAAAAATCTCCTTTGGGAGAGGTGCCTGTGGAGCTTCTCACGGGGTGTAAAGGTAACAGATAGGATCGAGCCTACAAGGGTCCTAGAGGTCGTCATGGAGCATCTTTGCTGCTCCTTCAGCCAGTGCAGGCATGTGAGAAATGACTGGCCTGTGTGATGGGACAGGGAAAGGACACCAAGCACACCTGGAGGTATGCTGTGCTTTCTTCAGAGCTGTTTAGCATGGATGAAGCCAGGTTGAACTGCCCATGACTTTCAGCGGGTGGGATGGGGGAGGCTCCTGTCTATAAGGGGTTACGCCACCCAGCACCCTGCCCTTCCGAGGCCGATCTCCAGGCTTCCATAGTCTCAACCCAAAGGTTAATCTCCGTGCCACATGTTAATTTTACCCAAGTCAAGAACCGCTTTCTTTCCCCAGTTTTGAAGTTTGCTGCCTTTCATGGAATTTCCCCGCCTGTGTCCGGAGAGCAGGTGAGCGGGAGATCCCAATTTACTTTCCCTGCAGTCTAGACTATTCATTACTTTCCTGTCTCTAAATGAAGCAGGCACAGTCCTTTCAATCCCCCCATAAAGCATTCCCTCACCAGGCCTCTAATCATTTTCATTGTCAGCCTGTGAACACTTATTATTTCCACTATATCCCCTTCTGAGATCAGATATCCAGAGAGGAGCTCTCTGCGTTAGCAAGGGTCTCCTCTGGATCTCTGCTGTGAGCAGGCAGGCTTTCAGGAAGATTTTACATCTCTCTCTTTAACCATCCTCATAGTTTGTTTTACTTCCCCAACAGCAAAAAGGAAAAAAAAAAAAATCCCAGAGTTGTTGCAAAGAGCCCAATAAAAGTGTAAATGATTACAGTTTGTTTGGAGCCCAACGGTGGGCATGTGTAGCTCGGATTATTCCTCACCATGCCTTGCCTTGCCGTTGTCAGGGTTGAATTTTATCTGCCATTGTGCTGCCCATTCACCTAGCTTTGTGTGGTCTGACAATATCTCAACCCAAGGTGGTATATGGTTGCAGGCACTGCCGCTCTCGTTATTTACAATGGCTAATTAAGATCCTGCTACAACCTTCATCCCACCCTTAATTCTTATGAAGCAGCCAACAAAAGGTTTTGATTTCCTTTTTGGCTGGAAGACCTTTTGGCTTCTGCAAAAAGGGGATTAAGAATGAAAGCACATAAAGGTATGTGCACAATCACAAAGTCATAACAGCTCTTCGAGTGCAGTCTCCCAGGAATGAAACACAGCATTAGCAAGAAGGGCTAATTGGGACTGGTTTAAAGAGTGCACATTGTGTAGCTGAGTCCGGTAACACTTTTGATCAGGCAGACAACACAGCCCCAAATTGCTTTCTTCCCCCTCCAAAATATCTGGCCCCGCAGGAAAGGGCGTTTTACCTTTCCCAAGCAGCCCCAGCAAGCAGAGAGATGGACAGATGGAGCTCACAAGCTGGGTGAGCACCATGGGTACTCCACAGGGCACAGCTTGGACAAGCCCAGCTCTCTGTGGGCTCTGGGCAGAGGCAGGGTCCCTGTCGCCCAGGCTCAGTCTCGGGGTTCCCAAAGGTTGGTGTTGGCTCTGACGCGATTGCCAATGTCACCGTCGTTGTGACTTTGGGATCAGATGGAGCCATACACATGCAACTTGCCCAGACCTTCCTCCAGGGAGTGGTTCGGGCATTGCTGCTGGCTGCAGGTTTCAGAGCATCAGTCTCCATCACCTCTTTGCCTTCCAGTGAAGGTGGGTGCAGGTGCCTCATCTGAAGTTGCCTCCAGAGAGCCTCTCAACAACAACCCTCACTCCACAACCCTCTTCCCTGCTTGATCCTCCCATGGGTGGGCATCCCTCAAAGGCTCTGCCCAGGGGGCTGTGATCCCCAGAGCCTGTTCCCAGCCCCAAGTCCTCCCCTCTCAGTCCCCATGTCACCGAGCCAGTTCTGCAAGCCAAGCTTGGGAATCTGTTTGTTAGCTCTTGGCAATGCCACCTCCCAAAATGTCATGGCATGCACAAATCTACAAAAACCAGAGACCCAAGACATGTGTTTTTGTTTGTTTGCATGTGCCAACATTTCCAAGGGCTCAGAAATGTGTGCCTGTGAAGGCTGTGTGTGTGTTATTCATTTAGGATCATTTTCAGCCCTTATAATAGGAGGCTCATTCTATCCTTTCGAAAGCTCTAGAGCAGAGATGATCACAGCCCTAAAGCCTGCCATGGCTGTAAACAACATTTAAGCTCCACATAGCTGTCTCTTCTTGGAAAATAGTCCCACGAAGGAGTGGAAGGGTTTTCACTCCATGCCCGTGTCAGATACAGGGGCAGATAGGCGGCTCGTTCCTCCAGGCTCCTTTGTAAACCCTCGCCAAGATTTTTACATTCTGATTCATGCAAATATGATCATATGATCAAAGTAACATGTGCTACCTCCCAGGAACTAATGCACTAATCGTTGGCACGCCGCAGGCCACGGCCTATCTCACACCATCGTTTTCCCTCCTCGTTCCTGACGCTGCTTCCTCCTGTCCTTGCACACAACATCCCTCAAGCAGACAGCTGGCTCTGAACCAGCCAGGCTCTGCCTCAAGCCAGCTCACTGCACGGCCTCACAAAAGTCTCAGAGGACCTTTCCTCGAGTCCTTTCTGCTCCCACCCACGGCCAAGTTTCTGATGGTGCATCTCCCCCAGCTATCGATGGTGAGGCAGCACCCCAACATGGGTGCATCTCCAGATCCCCTAGCTGGGAAGTTTTGGGGTGAAATCTCACAATTATAAATTTCTCCCATGGTTTCCATGGCTCCTTTCATTTACAAGGATGGAAGCAGGTTCAGAATTGCCACTTTGTGGAGAAAGGAAAAAAAAAAATGGCCTTTCCAAACCTGTCATGGCACAGGCTGGCGAAAATGCCTCTCAGGTAGGAGGTACTCAGCATCCAGCTGGGAAGGGAGAACTGCAGCATCACCTGTGATGCTTCCCCCGGCCAGGCCATGCTGTCCTCCATCCAGAACATCTCTTAGAATACACCAGGAACATCACAATACTCACGTTGCTTACCCAAGGAAGAAACCCATTAGAGGCTTCGATGCGGTTCCATCTTCTGTTGTTCCTGGCCACCGCAGTTGTTTTTTTCAAAACAAAGGCAGTGTTTTCTATCCTTTAGGCCCAAGCAGACCAATTCATCTCTCTTCAGATTGGTTTGATGTGGCTTGGGAAAGTCAACCGGTCGTTTCCCAAGGCTGGTGTAATTTGGTTACGCTTCCTGTGGTTCAGGCATGGGTCCCCCAGCCTGGCAGACACGGGGATGTGCCAACAGTTGCCCTTTCATCTGCTCCAAAACTGGAAATCAGCTCTTGCCCAGGAAGGTGTTTGCCGTCTTCGGCCTGCTCTCTTTGGACTATGACTTTTCATAACTTTCAGAGTAGAAACAAGCCCCACTCAAAACAAACACGGCCAGGTACTGCAGTGGTTGCCGCCACTCTGGAGCTCAGAGCTTGGCTTGTTCTGTGGGCAAGCACTAAATCCATGGGTCTGGACTGCCAGAGAGACCCAGGGATGTGCCAGACCTTGCTGTGGGACAGGGACTCCAGAGGTGGCATGCTGAAGGGGGTGCTTGTGATCTAGGTCTCCTTGGGTTGGCACCTTAATGCAGGCACTGCAAGCTTAAAAAGCATGAGAGAAAGGAAACAGCATTATGAGCTTTTTTTCCCGCTAGCAGGATTCAGCCTCTGGAAAAAATGGGGGGCTGCAGAAACAGGTAAGACACAGCCAACCTGGGGAAGTTTTGGGCTCTGGACTCCTCAGCAGGCTCCAGGGAAAGGACATGGGAGTTATCATCCAGGGCCTCAGACAGTGAAGTGAGATGGCATTTGCTGTAGAAGCAGTAAACTGCCACAGAGGTAGAGTTTTAGACAAGGGCTCAGACTTTGAAAATAGTGTCAGCTGAGAAATAGGCAGGGGAGATTTTTTTTACACACCAAATTTTTGTTTGTGTTCAAAGTGAAGCTCCTGTTTCTCTTTTTTTCCTTTAATATTACTTCTATTTCAAGAGATGAAGCAAATTGTTAAATCGGGTGAACTAAATGTTTTTAGTAACCCCAAATTTCTCTACCCAGCACTTTGTCTCACATAAAAAAAAAGAAAAGTTTCAGTTTGACCTGATTTTTCCTCCTTAATTTTTCAGCTCCCACCACTGGATGTAACAGAGTCTATGTCTATTACATCATTCATGAGGAATCTCCTCTCATCCATCTCCAAATGAGTAACAACAAACAGCCAAAAAATAATTGAAGTTTTATATATATCCCTTGGCCATTCAGGTGGTATGGCTGGCACGAGACATAGGCACTTTAAACAGCTGTTGTGAATCTTAAGTATAAACTTCCAACCTTTGGCACAACACCAGAAAATTATGCATAGGAATATACCCACTCTCCCTCGCAGCAGACAAACCCCACGAGGCTCAAGACCTTGAGAGTGGACAGAAGGGAAAAGCTTTTTTCCTTTGCTTTGTCTGATCCTGATATGCTGGACAAGCAGGAGGGAGGCAAAGGGCTCCACAGGGGGATTTGCAGCTATACCAACATGCACACACCTCCTCCCCCTTCATCAGCATTGCAGGGGGATTCAGAGCTGTAAGAAAGAACAACCACTGCCACACACACACTTCTTCATGTATTGCAATTTGCATTTTTCAGAAGTAGGTATGGTAACATAGCATGCTCTTAGAGTCAAAGTCATGTATGTTTTGTGTCACCCAAGCTAGTCCACCCATTTCCTCAGAGTCAGATCTTGCTTGGTGGACAAACTCTCCTAGACAAGATGAACTGCTAGACCATCTTCTGCATTTCTGGCTGAAATCCCATTCCATTGCTTTTGTGAAAGTACAGAGACACCCAAACACTCACTGAATCCAGGAAAGTTGATGGACGTTACAGGGCAAAACACTGCTGGTAGCACTATGCCTGTCCAAGAGCTGCTGTAGGCTGGGCCTTTGCTTAAACCAGACCTAACTTCCACCTCGCCGTGTTTACATGAGCCGAGGTAAATAAGCTGTTGCAAAGGCCAAGATGGTTCGAGGCGGGGAGCCAAGCTCGGGCCTCGTGGAGCTTTCCAGGATCCTCCCCGAGCTGTGCTCTGCTCCCATGTGCATCCCCTCGGACACACCCGGCTCACGGGCACCAGAGCATCCAGCTCATTTAGCCTATGGCCTTCACTCCAGAAGTCATGGGCATCAAAAGTGGGTCTTCCCATCACTGAGGCATTAGGGCAGCATCCCTTCACCAGACCTCATTATCTTTGTCCCAATTAATTCTTTCTCACCTTCTCCCATCTTGTGACATTTACTGGAGGAGTGTATCAGCTCAGAAGCTCTCTCAGAGTATCTCTCAGAAGCTACTATTCATTGATATCACACATGCTGGCACTGAAGGGATCAGTTCCCCTGCAGAGGTAGGTTACACCTTTGGGCAGTGCAATAATCCCCTGCTTGCAGAAGGGCACAGCTAAAACTGTGTGCGTGCTCCTCAAGAGGCTTTATCGCTGCTTCATATCTGCAAAGAGTTCATCTCTAACTGTAAGCCTGTGAACTAATGCCATGGGGATGATCCTGACCTAAAAAAGACCTCAAGGACAGCCCAAGAAAATGAGCCCTGAGTTTGATATTCTCCTGAAGGATACACTGCCAAAAGCCAGCTGTTGGCAAGAGCAGCGGATCAGGCACAGCAACCTCCTGGCTTTGCAGCATGGAGCCTGCAATGGCATCAACATGTCAGAAGCAGAACAAAACCACCTGGCTGTCAAGCAGGAAAGATCACACTAGCTCCAGCTGCAGGGATGTCAGTTTGGTCAACCAACACTCCCACCTGCTGACAGCTATGTGGTCCAAGAAGGATTGTCAGTGAGCTGAAGGACACCTTGCAGGGGGACCAGGACACTCTTTGGCTTCTCGGCCAGTGTGAGCCCCAGGCATAGTGCAACAGTGTCATGGTGAAGGGCTTGCCTTATGTGGATCAGAGCCCAGCTGAGCTTTGACCACCAACTCTTCACCAGCATGGGACACCCACAACCCAGAAGGTCTCACCGAACAGCAGTCTGGTTTGTTCAACACAAAGTACTGACAAAAAATCCTCCCTGGATCTACAAAGGTTGTCTCCTGGGATGGACATTTCGGCATGCCCGCCAGCCCCTGTGCCCAGCTTCATGACAAAACCAACCATAGAAGGATCAGAGCGTGCCATGATCTGATCTCAGCTATGAAAACATTGCCACAAATCTAGCAGCATTTCTGAAACAGTAGCTACAATGTGCTTTTATTAAAGCCAATTAAGCAATGTATTTGTTTTAAAGTGTGCCCGTCCAGAGCTGCACGCACGTTAATGCCATCACTTGCTCCAAGCAATCACCCAGCGTTACACCCCTCACTTTTGAAGTTATTTCCACGATAGTAATTAAATCCTCATTAACAATTTTCAATTATAAAGTAAATCACACGTAATAACCTACATGGGGAATCTCAGTTCATATTCAGGAAGCCTGAAGACTTTCTGAAAGGAAGAAATGTCAAACACCACAGACAAGCTTCTCTAGAGTCCAGAGGTCAGCAGGGGAACCCATCCAACGGGGCTGTTGACAACCACTTACAGCTTCTGGCCTCACCACCAAGGAAGGACCCAGGCACAGAAACAACACATGCCTGAGGACTGCAAGCACAAGGTTGTCCATTACTGGGCACATGATGGATTTCCCCTATTTCTGTCCATTTTTGGAGCGTGTCCTTCCCAGAGCACCCTTTGCCCAACAGCAAGGTATTCAGAAGGGAACCTGGTGTGAATTCTTCTCATCTTTGCCCCTGTTGTTAATAGTTTAACAACATGTACATCCCTACAGGTTCTAACACAGATGTATGATGCATAATGCACAAATATATATGTTTAAACACAAAAACTCAACGCACATCCTCTTCAGCCAATAAATCTGACAGCACCTAAGCCAGGTGAGCACCATAGCTCCTCACCACACTGACTTTTCACAGCCCAAGGAACCTGTCTCACTGCTGTCAAGCAAATATTCAATAAACCAATGACACAAGTGTCCAAGGCCCCTGCTGCCAACTGCACAGCCCCTAGTTCCCATGTGCCGGTCTCACAACCCATCAGCCATTCTGGGACAGGGAGCAGATCCTCCCTGTTTGCTCTTGGCTTCACAAGAGATCCCTTCTTTCCCATCCTTTTCCAGCTTTTCCTGCCTCCATCTCTTTGAATTACCCCCATGGCAAACAAACCTTGTCATTCTGACAGTGAAGCCATCAGTGCCATGGGCCGTGGCAATATTTCAAGAAGAAAAAAGGCACCCAGAAATCCTTTCTTACTCTGGAAATCAATTGAGTTTCTCCTCTTGGAGGCACTAACACCGTAAGTCTCCAGCCGCTCCCAATCCTCCACCCCCAGCACTCCTCTGAACCTGCCCCAAATTTCTCCCACATGAAAAAAATGTGAAGGCAAAGCTGGCAAAGACTTCCAGCCCCCACCAACCAATTCCACCACAATGCCATCAGGTCCTGCTTCCCTGCTGGTCTCTAGGTGCACCAGGAGAGTAGCTCCCAGTCTATTCACTGGAAGAGGGGCTGCTTGCGTAGTCACCTGTGCTTAGCTGGGGTGAAGGCAACACCTAAAGGCTGCCCAGCTCTTCATGGAGCAGCATGGAGTGACCCTGCTTAGCACTGTTCATTTTTCTCTAGGCTTGCAAGGTTTGGAGATTGGTTCAGATAAGCATCCTCAAGCTTTCATGCTTATCTGCACCATCTCCCAAACAGCTTTGATCTGCAGGATTTGGCTGCAGCTCTCTAAGTTATCTTGAGAAAGCTCGTTCTGGGGAGAGTCATTCTTCTGATTAACAAAAAAAAAAAAAAGCTTTCTTAGTGGCTTTGAGCATTTTCAGACCTTGCTGGAGTTGAGGAGTGTAGCAATGCCTGCACATAGAGAGAAAAGGAAAAAGTCAAGTGAGCTTCTCCTTAAAGCTTTACCTGGGCTCAGTTGTCATTTTGGCTAAGAGCTGACATCAGTTATTTCACCTTGCTGCTTCTTCCTGCAGTTTTACATCATCTCACCCCACCACCACGGCCTGGGTCAGTCCATATGTAGAGGTCCATGCCTTGTGTTGGTGTGTGGCTTTACATCACCCCTACCACCAATGGGCTGGGAAAACTGCACAGGGTAGGAGAGGGCCATCGGTGGGTTTAAGGGCAAGCTTCAAAAGGCACAATATTGAATTAGACAGCTGAAACAAATAGCCCCTCTCCAAACCTCCAGTGAAGGAAACAAGCCACACGTAAGTACGCGTTAACTGAGTCAGATGCTAATTTTCCAGTTTACCTTCTGCTCGGCTGAAGCTTTAGGAAAAATTCGTTGGACTGAAAAGTATCAGATTTAACTTCAGCACTTGAAAAATGCCAGCGTAGATTCCCCTGTTCCCAACCCATCATCACCCCACACAAGATTCCTTCCTTGTGGGAACAATGAGGGAGGAGGAAGAAGATGGTATTAAGGAAAAGGAGGAATTACAGAATTAGCAACAGTTTATAAAGGGGAAACTACCCCTAACATACCCTCCTGCTCTCACATAAAAGACAAATATGCATTAAAAAAAATACTCAGGGAAGGGAAAGAAGTGTGAACAGCAAAAATATGTACATGTGTTTTAAATAATTTTTTTAATTGTTGAGGCAGTAATACTTGGTTCATGGAACTGCAATATACAGAGAGGTGAAATAAATAGCTTATATATATATAATATATATAATAT
>NW_008580863.1:0-15170 GCF_000691845.1 Merops nubicus | reverse complement strand
GAGCTGCACCCTTTCCCCTTGGAAGTCCTCCCCCTCATAGTCCCCTCGCATGCTGAGCTGCCCATGAGTCCCTGAGCAGCAGATGTTGAGCTGCACCCTTTCCCCTTGGAAGTCATAGTCCCCTCACATGCTGAGCTGCCCACGAGTCCCTGAGCAGCAGATGCCTTAATTTTATTTTTGAGGACCGCTGCAGGGTTCATCAGGGCAGATCCAGTCCCCACAGACTAAACTTAAGTTCTCTGTGCAGATATATTTTTGTTATAAGCTGTGGTGCACTGTTGTGCTGTGTAAAACACGTAGTTATTCACAGAAGTGGTTTTAAGTTCAAAGATAACGTCGTGTTCATTTGGAATAGAAGCATGAGCAACACACTCAGATACACTTTCTGTCTCCCTCCATCCCAGCCGTAGGCAGGGTGGTAATATATAAAGAGAGAGCAGGTGGGATTTGGTTTAGGTGGGGAAGAAAACGACTTCTAACTCTAAAGCTGAGTTCACTGCCTATCCCCACATTTGGGGAATGAAACTAAAATGCCTCGTGAATTGAGCAGGCATGCTGCAAAATAAGAAGAAACAATAGTGTGCAGAGAAATGCAGGGAGTTTGCTGATTAAAGTGCAAGATTTTATTTCAAAAGAGTTTGAGCAGAGTTCTCCATTCTTCCCAACTATCACCTGTATGAAAGGGCCACAGACTCACACACGCACAAGCCATTTATCCACTTATACTTGGTGTCTCACAAGGTCTGGATCCTCAAAGAGCTCAGAAATAAGGAGCTTTCAGGTTGGCACCTATCTAAACAGCCGTGCTCACGATATGTAAATGGTCTCCGTCGCCACAGAGATTTTGCTGAAGGCATTTGCTCTATGCCTGTAACTCTGACACTGTTCAGAGGAGCAAGGTTAGGACTCTGATCTCCCCATGCAGTCAGAGAAGAGGGATAAGCCCTGTAAGTGGGATGGAGGAGAGGCTGGAGGGATTTAATGTGCTTGCTGTGAGCAGGCAGCTCCAACGTCTGAACTTCAGTCTCTGATAGACCATTCCAAGCCTACTACGGTTTATAAAATGCTGGGGGAAAACACTTCACACTTCATCTTCTGCAGATCAGCAGCGTGAGACAATTAATCAGGGATCCCAGTGCCACGTCATCAATCACGGCACCTTGCGTCACTGACACTTGAAAGGCAAAATGTGAGAATCTGTCTGTGATGATCTCTCAGGTAACATCTCTTGGGCCTTTCGGTGTGTCCGCCACCGTTGTTGCTGGCAGCCCACAGGGCCCTGCTCCGGGGCTGCTCCTCAGCTCACAGAGCTGCTCGTGCATGTTAGAGGCTTTACTGTGATAAATGGTCACACTGAAAATCAAAATGGAGCCTTCAACAGACTTCTTCCAATAGCATGGGAAAATAATCTCCCCGCTACTTATTCCATTATCACAGACTAATTGGAAGACCTGGAAGAGTCCCTCCGTGTCATTAGCTGTCTAGGAGATGAGAGAGCTGCAGCAGGTCAGATTCCTCCCCAGGATGGCGACCGTAAGGCAGGGGGGACCACGAGTCTGGGCTGGAGCTTCCCCACGCCCCTCACACAGCGGATGCGCAGCGGTGAAATAGCCCCAAAATGAGATTAAACAATTATGTTGAGGAACACAAACACAGAGAGACCTCCCACTAACTCAGCGGATTCTTTTGAAAGTTGGCACTGTCAAAACAAACACAGTTGCCTGTAGCACCCTTCCACCGCTCCTGCTGACAGCACTAGTGAGGAGGAGGAGGTGCTGAGTACTTTGTTATTATGAGGAGGAGGATAGTGTTGGGAAAGGTGTTGAGTTTGACACAGAAGTATCAAGAGCAGAAAAGCGAAAGTCAAGGAAATCAGCCTTGTGCCATTTAAAATTGCTCTGGCACTAAACCTACAAAAATCAATGACTCTGCTTTCACAGGAGTTCTCACATAAACCTGAGGGAGTGTGCAGCATGAGTTGCACCAGATGGAAAGTCACTGGAAGCAGAGGGTGAGACAGGAGCAATGTTGGTATCTATCAGCGACATCAAACGCAGAATTCACAAGCAGTAATTAGGGCTATTCCATCTATCCCTGCCTCTTGCCTCTGCTCTGTCAGGGTGGAGGGAGAGGCAGCACCCAGAGAAAAACCAAAGTGTTATAAATACATCTGCAGCTAATAAAAGGATTGTTTATATGCTTATGTGTCTGTGCCTTTTAGCCGAGTAAAATTCTAGTAATACAACAGTGTGGATTTTAGGTTAGAAGTTATTTTTGCTTGGTTCCACCTTTTCCAGCCCGTTTCATCACAGCAGGTTGTCTTCTTTTGCCCCTCACCACAGAAACACCCCTCCTCACACCACATTTAAAACCTTCTCACAAAGAAAACCGAGGGAAAATAATTTTTTGTGCAACTTATCCATCTTTCAAAGCAGCTTCTGGCAGAAGGGAGCCCAGAGTGATGAGTCTGTAGAATAATAAATAATAACAATATTGAGCAGTTTCTCAGAGCAAATATACATTGAAAAACTTTTCCTCAAGTCCCTGACATTATTAATTTGTTCTCCAAATATGCTAGTGAGGGGAGTCAGCACACTTTCACAGCCAGGGAAAGTGAGCCTATAGATCTCAATAAAAGTTTAGGACACAGAAGAACCAGTTCCAAAAACTGGGCAGAACAGCTCACAGGAGACCACAGTCCCTATCCACAGCAATATTTGGGCACAGCCATGTCATCACACTAATAGCTATGGGCAAGTGACACACACTTGGGGGTTTTGACACCTGTGAATAACATCCTTCCTGAACTGCCCTTCCCTGGGGTCCAGGAGTGTGTCCTAGGCCTGCAGAAGCAGTGAAGGCTGAACAGAAGTTCCTGTAATTATTGATGACAGAAGTATTTCTAAACCCATCCAAGCTTCTGCTTAAAAGGGTTCAAACTCATGAAAATCTACTGCTTCAGTAAAACGTGCCATCCACACAAGCCATTCTGAGTTGCAGACACCCATCTGGGGCAGCCTCTCCCAGCACCCCTGTGGAACAGCAGCAGGTTTCTATTTTTTACCATGAGGGCTGTGTTTTCAGCCCCATTACTGCACAGCAGAGATTTCAGATGAACTGAGGGGAGGGGAGAAGACCTGAACTGACTTGCTGTAGCCACATGAAATGGTTAGTGGATGACCTTGTGTCCAGCCTTCTAACATCTAAGACAAAAGCATGGAAAAGCTGAACAGAGGAAGGCAGGAGAGCTCACTGAACAGGGAGGCTGTGGGTTTTGTTTGTTTGCATACAGAGAGAAATTGAGGTTGATAAGCAGCTAGCTTCATTTTAAGCCTCTTCCTCCTTTATAGTACTTGTGGTCGAGTCACAAAAGTAACAACAATTTCCAGGACCAACACCACCAGCAGGTCAAAATCATGCTTGCCATGCTCACTCTAACGAGCTCTGAGAAATCAATGGACTTAGGGATTCCTGGGCAGCCAAACATCACATGCCCCAGGTTCCCCTGGTAATACTTGGTGATGAAACCAACCTCCGCCCTCCCTTTTCCTTTAGGATTGCTCCTGAGCCAGATTCCAATGCAGAAGTAAGGCAGGCAGAGGGATGGCTCTTCGTGTCACCTCTTGCTTGCTCCAGGCAGTTGCTGGTGCTGGCACACCACTATGATGTGGCACACGCTGACGCTCAGGCTGTTGCTTTTGCTTTTTAGAGCTATTGATTTCCTGCCCTTTCTTGTAAAGCATTCTGTGAACTGGAAGCAGTTAAAGGTTAACTGCAAAGATTTCATTAAAAAGAATATTTTAAAATTGTTTAAGATCCTAAATCATTAGCAGTTAAATGCCTGTGCCTACGAATTGCACAGAAATTTATGTCTTTAGGCAAAAGTTCCAAGAGTTACCTGCCAATACAAGTGCCCCAGACTCTGCTCGCTCTGCCACAGCCAAGCACCCACAGGCAGCCCCAGCTCTGCATCAGCTCCTGGCAGTAGCATTGGCTGTCACAGGGGATCCTCCACTTGAGATCTCACTAATAAGAAGAGGAAGAAGAAATGGGTTTTACCAGCCAGCAGAGCCTTAAAGTAATCGAAGGCTGGCGTTTTGGTGCGAATGAAAAGTCAGAAGGAGATGCTGGGAGAAGGAGAAAACATGTCTGTACCAGCATTCCTATCCCTGGTGTCCATATGACTGAGTAAGAGCAGGAAAACATGAGTCTAACCCTGTGGTAGAGAGACAGCATCTCCACTAGTCAACATCAACAGCTCCTGGTGGGGTGCCTGGGGGAAAGGGCTGGCGAGGAGCAAAAAGAAACGTTAAAGCGACGATATGCACCGAGCACTGCTGCCAGGGGGTAAGAGAAGTGAGGAAAAGGATTGCTGCCCAAAATACAGCATGCACATATGTATGCATGTGCGGAGGCAGAGTTTACACACATTTTGTTTACAGGCTGCAACATTATAAACTGACATGCCTGTTATTATGGTTGTGTTTTCCCACTTAAGCCCCTTTTTCTCTCAGCGGCGTGTTCTTTGCTTTAGGCCTTAGCAAAAGAGGACAGTTTGGTGCCCGAGCTCAGCAAGGGGAGCCATTTTGCCCACCTGGGGATCTGTGCAAGTATGTGTGTTCCTCAGTTTTAGGAGGAACCTCCCGAGATCTGGACCAGCATCCAGTGCTGCTGACAGGAGCTGGCAGAAGGGCTGCGTCCTGCGCATCCTTTGGCAGTACTACTGCGAAGCGGCTACAAGAGAGCTACGCTACAGATGGGCCTTCATTTGGGGGAGTTTGGATCCAGACCCTTCATTTGGGTCTGTCTGAAGGGAAACTGCCTTCAAGATCTGTTTTTAAAGCCATACGGACATGGCACAACCAATTTCCCTTCTCTCCTCCAGTGCTGGTTCCAACTATCACCCCGGTAGAGCAAAGCCCTTCCCTGCTGTAGCCAAAAACGTCTCTACTCCTTTTGGCTCTACATCAGCCTACGCTCAGGTGCTGGGGACACAGTGAAGGGGACAAAGATGTAAGGCCAGGGCACTCCAGCAGCATCAGGGGGCTAAAGTTCCCCTGGGGGCACTGCAGTGAAACCCTCCTCTGTGCCGGGGCTTACCCAGCCCTGTACTGCTGCATTTGAGGAGAAGAAACAAGGGGAAGGATGCAATATTTAAAACATACCCGGTAAGATTTATCCCCTGCAAAGGATTCAGCCACAATGGGTATGTTTAGTCTTTTTAGTCATTAGAGTATTTTCAGCATTATTTTTTAAAGATTTGTTCTACCTCCTAAAGAACTGCTTCTCAATGCAAAAGCAGAATGATGAATACATCTTCCCTTTCCCTGCTGAATCCAACTTTGAAAGACATCAAGCTTCTCATCTTATTTCCTCCCCAAGTCAAAATAAGCCAACCAAATCCTGCAGTATACCTATCAATACAAACAAAAGATACAGAGGGGTTATTTTTTTTGTAGCAGAAATAAACACAGTTTAAGGAACGATTTTCCTTTCCTGACATTTTAAGGTCCTTCAAACTTGACAGAATTGATTACTGAATCAAAGCAAAGGAAGGCAGGGAGGGGAGTTTTCTTGCACACACCTACAATGTTATACGCTCTGCGTGCTACAGGGAAGAAAGTTAAACGCTTGAGCTGTTGGTAAGGAAAACCCAGAGAGGAAAAGAAGGAGGGATATTTGGGGATTAGCTTTAGTGTAACATCCTGCAGTATGTTTACTTTTCTCCTCTGCCTCGTATTCCTTCCCAGGATCAGTGCCCAGCCCTGCAGACCCTCCCAGGAGGACAATGCCCCTTCCGTGCATTGCGCGAGTGGCACCGAGACTACGGCAGCTTCAAAACATAAAAGGAAAGAAAGAGTCTCCCTCAACGCCATCATCATTTTTAAAAAAGGCAATTGATGTCGCCTGAAGCAGCAGCTATGAAGCCCAATTATACCACATTTCATTCAAGTGTCAAAAATTGGAATAATAATAACCAACAACGAGGAGCGTATATAGGAAATGATGCTGCCATCTTCTTTTGTTTTGGCCACGCGTTTTCATCAATTCCTGCTTCGAGCAGACCCAGTGCCACATTCCTTCAAGGACTTTCTTGTTCACTATTGTTTTCAGTTCTTAACAATTGGCTTCCCTGACTACTTCCCTCGTGTTGACAGTCGCTCACAGAGCCTCCATATGCTCTCGCTACTCGGGTAGTCAATCATTTGTGAATTAGCTACCCAATCAAATATCTACAAGAGGCTGGTAGTGTTTATTCGTGGCTGGTGTTTTGAGTGAGTGTGCTGCTTGCAAAAGGTGTCAGATTAAACACGCAGAAATGAGTTTATTCACAGACTGGGGACTGCATAGCTGGAAACAGAGACAAGCACTGGCCTGAGTTCACACTGGTTTTCTGGTGTGTTTTTTTTTTCCCCCCTTTGTTTTGTTGTGGTTTAGACCATGCCTAAGGAAAGACGTCCCTGGATTCAGGAAGACTTCAGCCACCTGCTTACTTACAATGGGGTATTTGGAAAGAGGCTGAAATCCTGGCTGGAAGCAAGAGAGCAGCTCCAGGGGCTGCCTCGGCGTGGAGGACAGAAAGGTTGCAGCAATCAAAGACATCCCAGTGGCATGTTTTTCTCATCTTAGATCATGGAGGCACATGCTGCAGCCCCACTAAACACACTCTGCCTTGAACCAGCAGCCTTCCTGCATCCCCAGCTGCATGGATGGAGCCTTCACAGCCTCTGGACAAAGAGCACAAGAAGCACTTGCAGGTGATGCTACGTATGATCTCAGACAAAAGTGGTCCCTCTTTGAAGATCTGCCTCAAAACACCCACACAATACTTTCCTTAGCTGTTATTTTGAGGGAATTTAAAGGCATTTAACACTGGCCAACATAACCTGAAACAAGCGATGCCAACCTGCAGATGAGCCAAGCTTGCATCCAGCAGTTATTCCAAATCAGGATTTTCACCTGCCCATCAGAGACACTGCCCAATTCAGACCTGGACACAAGCCTTTGCAGGGTTTAAATACACAATTCAGGTGAACTTGTTGCCTTTTATAAGAAAAGGGCAAAAAAGTTGAGGTAATGAGCGTGTGTTTGGTGAACTCATTTTATAGCCCAGTTTATGCTAAAAGATGACTAACATATATCCATGGGGGTTCCATATTTGTCACCTCTACCTGACTTCAGAGATAAACAGTAATCTATTTATAAGGAAAAAAATAAAAAATTAACTGCCAGTCCAAAGAAAATGTCACCGGTGATGAGAGAATCAAGCTGATTTCTTTTCTTCTCATGAATCATTGTCACAATAAAGGGTGTGCATGACAACTCTGCCCTTAGCAATCATTGAAAAACCCAATTCCTTTGAAATTATGAGTTGGCTGGTCCCTGTGTTGATAGTACATGGTGATGATGGCAATGGTGCACAGGGAGAAATGTAACTTGGCTGTTTGTCACAGTTCTTACTTCAGCTGACTTCCAGCAGCCTTTACTATTCTGTATTAATAGAAATTAAAATATTAAACACTTACTCATTAAGGTATGCAGATATGATTCACAGGGAACTAGTAAAAAAAGCTATTTTTACATGGAGGTATCACAGTGAAGAATATTTCAAGCTAGAGCTTCCCAGAAGAAACATAAAGGACTTGTTTATTCAGCCTCGGTTAGAATAACAAAAATTTGCTTTATTGGTAATAGTACATCAATACATATTAGGCCAATGGCAATTTTCCTGAAGTTTTCCCTTCTTCAGAATTCATGAAAGAAATTTAAAACACTCAAGGCAAATGTTCAGTGCTAGGGACAGTAATGTAAAGAATCAAAGTGGAACTACCTGGATTGTACATTAAATAAAAGGCAGAGAATGAGCACTGAGTGAATTTTTATATGTTCACATTACAACAAACCAGTCAAAGATTCTGACCCCTGGCACTAGAGAAATCTTCCCAGTTTTGATATTTTCAATAAAATAATTCCCAAGAGGGCTGGAAAAAACACTCACTCTCTTTCTCTCAATAAAATGAGCCCCCATCTGTATTATGAAAAAGAATACTAATAATTTGATAGTGTTCTGAAGTCGCTTTTATAAAGCTTTTGCTTAGGATTTAATATTGCCCAGGAAGTCCATCAGATTTTCATGACTTTGCTGGAGAAGGAAATGCACAGCCCTGAACGTCAGCTCCTACCTCCTGCAGCCAACAGCTCAGACACCAGCAAAGGTGATGCTGAAGGTGATGTGCTCAGTTCCTCCATGGCCAGCCCAGGCTACAGTGGAAGGCACCTGGAGAGGAGCTCATTTCAATAACATGCTATGGGTGGGTCCCATCTGCACAAAGGAGATAGCCTGATAATGACTTCAGAACATCCCTGCTGGCCCTGGTGGCACCCGACTCCCTCCAAGCTGATTGTACACAAATGATTAGTACTTGAAAGAAAAATAAAAAACAAACCACAAAACCAAAACAACAGAAGAGATCTGGACAGCAGCGTGTGGTAACAAATAGGTGCACACAGTCAAAACAATTAATGTCACTTTGCAAGGTCTTCTGGAAATATGTCAACAGAGGCAGCCCACAGATGGCTCCTTTTCAGTGCCCTTTGGAAGGGGGCAGGATGGGCCATGCCATTGTAAATCCTAGGCTGAAAGATGAGAAGGAAAAAAAAAAAAAAGTACTTTTTTTTCTCCTGAATTTGCTCTTCACAAATAAAATTGGACATGTACAGCCAGGGCAAAGATTGAATCAGAGGATGGATGGTCTAATGCAACAGATACACCAAGCTGACCCATAATGCCATAATGCTGGGTAGACAACCAGAATTTTCCAGTGCTCAGCACCAATTAAGGCCAGGTTTGCAGAAAATGTCCTTCCCAGGAGGGTCAGCGTAGCAGAAAGCATTTGGCTCCCTCTTGATGTTTGCAGAAATGTTTTCAGAAGACCTTCCTTCCCTGGCATGCTGCCCTCCTTCTATACCTAGTTATTTAAACAGAACTTTGAAAGTCTGAATTGTTATATCCCTGATTCTTGGTTTCATATCATTAAAATGGGAATAAAAATAAACTTTCACAGCTAAGGAGCCAGGAGGATAAATGCAGAGGTGCTGAACACTCAAACTTTACTGCTGGGGGTCAGATAAGGATATGATTTTTGCACCAACAATTCTTACTTTGCTTTTGTTGTGATGTTACCCTACATTAAATACTCAAACACTTAGAATAACATCAGATGTTAAAGCAATGATGGAACAACAATATTCTGCTCTCAGAAATCCTCCACTTCCAAACTGACCCAGCAGCACTGCCTGGAGAAACGGTCTCCCTCTTTCAGAGATCTGTCTTGATTCCCTTCCTTCACCTTCAGTTTGCCCAGAGCTTTGTCCTGCTTTTCTCAAGCAGACAGCTGATGAGCTGACAGGTACAAGGGTATTACACATGTTTTGGGGGATTATGTATATATTTCTGCCTGTTCATATATAGTCTATACATCCACGTGTGCACACGTGGAACCAGCATTATTGCCAGGAAGGACGGACAAACAGCTCGAGAGTAGCTCCAGTCATTTTTCAGCAGCAGGTAGCTGGGGTGCCGGGGGCAGAGGGCACCACTTGCTCAGTGACAGAAAACAGACTGTACCTCGGGTGGTTCTTGCCCTCGCTGGCTCCAGGCGCCTCCCGCTGACCCAGTGCACTGTAACTCACAGCGACACTGGCAGGCGGCACACGCTGGCGGAAGCTGTGCCAAGAGGAGAGAGAAAACTCTGCTTTTGCTCTTAGATTTTAAAGTACAGTCTTGCATTTGCCTTATTTATTGCTAGGGGGCTGAAGGGACAGAGGACGTGGATTTACCAGAGAGAGCTCCCTCGTTGCCTTTTCCTGTGAACAGTCAGGAGCCCTTTTTAAGAAGTGGCCATTCCCAAGTCACAGAGAGGTCAGGAGCCTGTCGGTGAAGCTCTCTGGTACCTCCAGCTCTGGCAAGACACTGCTTCATGTCTGAGTAAGCCCCATGCACAAAAGAAGATCATATTGTACAGGAAGGTCCTCAGAAGGCCCAGGGAGGAGTGCGAAGATGACAAGTTGTGCAGAAGATCTGAAGAGCTAATGAGATACCCCGTAGGTGTGTCATGTAGGTTTGGGGTTCAGTACCATGAATGATACACCAGGTAAAAGGTGGTAAGGAAGAGCACAGATAACATTTCTAACTTCTAGGGGCAAGAATAAGTGGAATTATTTCATCATGTAAGTTATAACCACAAAGAGCTTTCCACCATCCCAATTCCTTGTAAAAATATTTGAAGACTGGTGCACATCTGAAGGAAGGACTGGGAATAAAAGGCAGCTCCTCCTCTGTATTTTAACAATGACTTCTGAAGAGCACTTACCACATTTTACTTCACAAGTACCTTTCTGCATGCGTACAGGTGTGAGAAGTTTCACCAAGTTTGGAGAGAAAAGGCAAAAGCTTTTAACATTACTCAAGGACACAGTGTGGTTAAAGGGATATTTCCTTCCCCTCATTTTAACCTGTTACACCTGTGCTCCTGGGTATGATTTCAAGATACTCTGTTTCAGGGTAAGTCTGGAAAAAGTCCTTTGCTGTGGAGGAAATACACATTTTCAGCATTTATTCTTCTCTTTCCTTAGTAGCTTGGTAAGCAAACAGCAATCCTTACCCAGAGCCTGGTAGATACTGTGCAAAAAGTTGTTTCTGCTCCTAAACTAACAGACAGAGCCTACATGGTCTGTGGTGCCCACCTCTGATTCCATTATGGGTGGCCTTCTCCCAGCCTTCTGCCCTGGCAGCAGGGCTCCTGTGGGCCCTACTTCAGTCCCACCACATCCATACTCATAACTGAAAACCAGCAAACCTGTTCCAGGCATCTCTCAGCCTTCGTTTTATGCCCAGAGCCAGATCAGGGCTATGATCATTTTATTGCCAAATCACAGTTCTGAACAGGGACTTGGAACAGTCTTGGATTTCCTTTAACCTGGATCTTGAAGTGAACTTTGCACAGATTTTTCTAGGTTTCTCAAACTCAAAAATAAAAAGGTGATCACCTCACAGTGGTCTGACTTTACAGCAGTCTGCCTTAACTAGTTCCAGTTTCACAGTGAACTTAATGAATAGGTAACCTAGATAACAGAATAGGGGCAAGAGGGTCATGGGGAAGATAAAAGATGGTCAGAAAACAAGAAATATGGCGAGAAGACAGAGTGAAAGAAAACACTTGGAAGCCTAAAGAGACAGAATGGTGACAGGAATTGCAGTCATAGCTAGAAGTGCTCATGTGTTACCTCATTTGGGTCAAATGGGCCACTCTCTCTTTTAACTGTCATTTTTTTTCCAGATGAAGGTAAGGAAGGTGGTCTGACTTTACAGCAGTCTGCCTTAACTAGTTCCAGTTTCATAGTGAACTTAATGAATAGGTAACCTAGATAACAGAATAGGGGCAAGAGGGTCGTGGGGAAGATAAAAGATGGTCAGAAACAAGATAAAAGATGGTCAGAAAATATGGAGAGAAGACACAGTAAGGAAGGCTATGTTTTTTCCTTCTTGTTCTACACTGCATTTTTTCTTTTCAGGAAGGTTGGTAGTTTGGGTTTTTTTGTGGGTATTTTTTTTGGTTGTGTATTTTTATTTTTTAATTACCTTGATCTTGCTTTTCCCATTCCCCATTTGGTCACTGTTTGAACAGGAATGAATTCCCAGTCTCCAAAGCCCATATGTGATTTCTATGGAGTGATCCCAAATTACCTAATCTCAGCCTGTATGCCAGCACACATTCACAGTTTAACATCTTTTTTTTTTTCCTTGGAATTGGGCACAGAAACTGCAAGTTGGCTCGGATGTAAAAATAATACTCAAAACACTGAGGCCAAACCCTGCACAATAAGTCTACATATGTGGTTGGGCACTAACAAGCAAGTAAGAAAATGATCTATTTAAAGACTCACTTCTGATTTAGGCATTGCTTTGAAGCAGTGTGAGTAGCCAGCAGAGTCTGGTCTCCATCACAATTTTTCAAATATAAAAATTAAAAAATGATGATAATTATGCATTCTGAAAGCTGGATGGGGCCATGCTACACTGAAGCATATTTTCCAATGTAATTAAGGCTTTCAGCTGATTCCTTCCGACTGCAATTGTTATTTCAAATGTGAATTAATAAATCATGTCCATCTAGTTAAGAATTAAAATCAGTCTCAAGTATTCCTGCTTAGACCAGCAAACTTAAAAGAGAGGGAGGGATGAGTGCTCCTAAGAAATTCTCAGTGGGGAAAAGAAGAAAAGAAAAAATGAGAAGAGAAGAAAGGGCCTCATCTTATTTAGGGTTTTCCAGGCATCTAGGAAACACACAGGATGAAGTTACAGGACTTACACATGCGGAAGCATTTTTCTAGCTTTCCACCAAAACAATATGCAAATAGTCTACCCCTACTTTCACTCATGACTGGCTGCAAATACAAAATTCAAGCTGAATAATGTTAACTGCCCACATGCTCTGCTCTAAAGGATCCTCAAGGGCTTCTGGTCTCTTGTGGTATACACAAAGCACTTTAGCTATCACAGTGAATTAGTGTAAGGCCTGGTAATGCACCTTTAAGTATGTGAGCCCTTTTAAGGCACTTAGAGGTCAAGTCTGTGGCTATATAAAGTACAACCTTCCCAACATTTATTTTCACTTGCCCATCTAGAGGCTCGGATGGCACGCAAAGGCGGTGTTTAATTTCATAAGAGCCCTTCGGATTCCAAATTGTCAGAGTCATCCACTGGCTCCAACAGCCAACCAAAGTTTGCAGGAATGTAATAAAGCAAGGCAAATATTGGCAATTGGGCAGCGACTGCTAAGCACGACTGCCTGCTTCAGAAGCCACTGCCATTGTGAAAGAAATGGCATTTTGCAAAGGGACTTCTAAAGAGCAAGGCACAAGGCAGAGCAAGTCCAGATGGGCTTCTTCCCTGGAACATAAACACAGACACTCTGTTCAGCCCCTTCCACGTTTCCCAGCTATCCCAGGCCAAGAACAGTAGCTCCTGATATGTCATTGATCAAAAATTCTCTTTGAGTAAAGGACTTCCAGTGCAAATATTAAGTGCTTCTACAGACATGACAACAAAGAGATGCTTGAGCAGAAGTTATCTAAAATAAAATGAGACCCTAAGAAAGGACCTGTAGATATAAAAGTTAAAGAGATGCTACACTATTTCCTCAGTCACCAAAGCAACGAGGCAGAACAGCACATAAAAAAAGCATTATTTTTTTTCCACAGACCCACTTACAAATAAGCATGGGTTTGCCCTGAATATTGAAGTGCTTTTTTTCCCTCAGAACAAAAATCAAGTGTGAAAGGCACAGGATGTCACTGCTGTGAGATAACAAGAGCTGCCATGTGCATGCCTGGAGACACCTGAGCTTCCAGAGCTGGACAGCTCTGCAGTGCTGCCAGGCCAGCCCTGCTCCTGGCACTGAAACATTGTCTTTCCTATTCTGCTGGGACCTCCCTGGCTCCTTTGGAGAGCACACCTGATTTGCTCCAAACAACACCTCAGCCAACATTGGTCCCTTGTGTCATTTATTCAGGAAGGGATTTGGTTTTGCTTTCAGAGTCCTTGATGACTAACAATAAAAAAAAAAAAGAAAAAAAGGACAGAGCACCTTGTACTTGTGATTTATTTGGATATTAGCAGGAAGAGTCAAATAAACAACTGTTTAACAGACATCAGTGTACCATGTCAGCCGTTTTCTTACTCCTGCATGCAGCTGCACCAACACTAAAGCCAAAGGAACAACTTGCTGGGCAGTGAGTGCTTATGGTGCAGGTCTGCAGGGATCTACAATAGGTACAAGAGCAATATCTGTATGATTTAGTGCATTACAGTCTCTGCTTTTCATTTAGCCCATGCTATTTAGCTCACATATATATGGAACAGGCCTTTATCTATTGATACTTAAAAGGAAGATGAAGGGTTACAGATCTGGTCTTATTGACCTGGATATTCATAATGCAAATGAAACAATAAGGCAACAAACACCACTCAGAGAGGATGTTTGTTGGTTAATGTCACATGTGCAGTTATGTGGTGACTGTAATCAACATCTTACAGCTTTTGTATAGACCTCTGAGCTGCTTCTTCACACAGTAGGTGCCCGACCAGGAGATCTTGCTGTTTTGAAGTCCTGATCATTACTGGATGCTTGTCTCTGCCCTGAAAGCTCCCTGTGTCAGGCAAGATTTCTGTTAGTTGCTGATTTTGCAGGACGAGGCTTGCTGTGAAAGCCACACACTGTTCTCTCAGCACTTCCATGTTCCCACTACCAACTGCAGCCAAAGCAGGTGAAAGAGGGAGAAAACTCAAAATAAGTTGCATTATTTAAGATCTTAGAGTTGCTCTAGGGAGAAATACTGAGATTTATGTGAAGGCACCACTTTCTTGAAACCTGGGAATGGGTGGGTACAAGAGGTATTTAGAGAGCCACCTTCCAGCCCTAGGAAAGGATCACAGCATGGGACAGATCCAAAGGAAGCCATGCTGCCCCACAAGAGTCTCCTATTATTTGGTTCCTACTTCAGAGGAAGCAGGTTCCTCTGCAGCTTCTCACAGTATTTTTAGGGTAGGAAAGGCAGCAGTGGGCTGGCTTGGTGAGATGGAGCAAGAAGAGGCAGCAATATCCCTTTCCCTCCCCTCCTGCTCCTTGGTTCTCCTATGGCTTTTCCACCTACCAGCAAATAAAACCACTCCCAAAGTTCCTCGGGAGGCTGATGTGAGGATGCTCAGCACCCTTGCATAGTTAAACAGTTATTCAGTTTGCTGAGTGCCACTGCTGTCAAGGACAAGAAAAATATTCACGACTCCATTCACTGGCTTTAACAGTATGAGTTTGTTTCGTGTCAAGAAGCCCTACAAAAAAAAAAAAAAACATTGCATGGGAGGACAGTGGAAGAAATGCATTTAAATCAAGAGGGGAGAAAAACGGTTGCACCTTTGCCCTTCTTGTTCAAAATAACGCCCAGTGGAAGCTGGAAAGCATCACACCACGGCATTTAGTGGTGGTGAGACCAGCCCCTGGTTAGCACAGGTTGCTGTACCTGCTGAAAGGTACAATACTGAGCGGAGAGGGCGGGTGCCCATTTGCAGAACTGGTGCGGACACACACCCCAGCAGCTCTGGGCAGCGC
>NW_008580862.1:29114-41699 GCF_000691845.1 Merops nubicus | reverse complement strand
ATTGTGGTTGATCTGAAGCAACCCTTTACAATAATGAACAGCTAGAGGTCATCAGAACAATCTTAAAGGGCAGTTTTTATTTAATGATTGGAAACAACAATCACCAGGGTCAGTAGAGCATACCTTGCTAAATATGATACCCCTTTCAGACAAACACTGCTCAAAAAACAACTGGTTATTAATTTTTGTGGAATTGTACTATCAGCAGATATTAAATAGTTAATACAGGAAAGAAAGCTCTGTTAAGCAACTTACACTACTATATATTTTTAATGCTTAATTTTGATTTTATAAGAATTAAGATCGTTTTGATAGTAAGAAATGATTATGCAAATTACTCTTGTCTTTCAAGAACACTGTACTTGGCACTGGTGGGCTGTGATTCCATTTCATAAAGATGATCTTATAAATTAAGATTTTAATTTCTTTCTAAACAATCTCTACAATTAAAAATAACTTATAATTAACCTAGATGCACAGAATCACATTTTTCAACTTAAGCATATTTCCAGAAAACCATTAGATTTAATATATTAAATTTTAATAAAGTAAATACCATGTGCTTACTCTTCCTACGTTTGTCAAGACCTTTAGTCTTGAGAGCCACCTATTTCCCCTTAAAGTAACACAGTATCTTGCATAGAATGCTTATACCTCCAACCCATTATGGATGCACATACGGTCAGTCTTGAATATTAGGACAACAACACCTGGGTAAGTAGATACTCCTGTTTCCCCATCATATTTTATATCATTTGTACACTGACATCTCTAGGAATCTGAACCCTCAGTTCTCCTTCAGCCTTTTAGGCCTCATTTTTCCCTCAGCCACAGAATCTCAGTTGCAAGAGGCATTAAATACGCATGCAGACAATACATCATAAAGTGTTATCGTTAATGTAAGGTGCATAGCTTAATTGCTTCCTTTGCAAAGCTGATTGTATGCACATTCCACTGCAGCTGTGGCCAGAGCAGTACTAAGTACAAGCTCAGCACAGGCTGAAACTCAGATAGCGGCTGGGTCAGACACCGAGGATATATTTTGGTATTGTAGTCAAGTGTTGTACCACATGGTTTTCAGGATATTTTGTTATTGTTGTTGGGATGTTGGTTTGTTTTTTTTCATTAGCATCAAGGCTGAAATACTGTGTTACCTGTGGAAAAAGAGTTGCCCTTCATTAGGATGCTGTAGCTTACAGAAGATAAAGGAAGTGCCACTAAAAAGTAAATTTAAAACCTAACACAGCAAACTTAAGCTTGCTCTCAGCCTCCAAAGTTGTGGGATTTGAAGGAATTGGTCAAAGAGAAATATCAGTCCTTACTACAGACTACACCTCAATCCAGCTCCAAAGTCTGTTTAGATTTACAGTGTGCAGAGGCCTCTTAATGCTTGAGAAGTTGGATTCACCAATCTCAGTCTCCATCTTTGTTTTGGGAACACTTTTAAACTTTGTGCTTAAAGTCAGCAGGCCCATGTCAAATAAAAAGTGTCTGAAGATATCCTCTTCAGTTCTGTATTACTGAAGCCTAGACAATGAGCTCAAATGTCACAATCATGTTGGTGCACATATGGGCAAGCATCCCACTAGTTACAGCTGTCTCCTGAGCCTTGCAGGCTGGGCCCTTTTACTGTGGCAGAAGGATTTGGCAGAGTGATGCTTACTTTAGACCTGGCAGAATATACACTAATTTTCACATTCCTATCTTGGAAATACACTTCTGCATTACTCGGAATGCAACTATTTTAAGGATTTCTATGAGGCAGGAATATGTGGGGCTTGTTTTTTGCTTTGTTGGTTTGTTTTGTTTTGTTGGGTTTTTTGGGGGTTTTTTGGTGGTTTTTTTGTTTGTTTGTTTTGTTTCTTTAATATTCATCCAATTTTCTCCTCAGTTGCGACTGTAGCAAACAAGAGTGACAATCTAAGAGAAAGAACAAGCAATATCAGGAGGAGAAAAAAAAAATAAAAATCACACTCTTTGAACATCCGAGTTTCTCTTTCAAGCAGCAAATTACTAAGTACCTGTGATTCAAAAAAACATTACTATGCAGATGAGAAATGCTGGTTTTATAGATTAACACTCTAGATGACCTTTGGAGGTCCCTTCCAGCCCAGACATTCTATGATTCTATGATCTTCATGGTTCATCTACTTTGTTTATTTCTTAGACATAATAGTCAGGTCATAATAGTCAGCCGGAATAGCCCCATATCCATATAGTTCCATGCAGAAAAATATACTTAAGGTAGTTGCATATATTTATAAGATCTTACAGAAGCATCCTCAGGTAAACTACAGCAACTGAGGCCAACATTTGCTCTATTAAATTTAAAAATTCATTGAAGATGGAACTCACTTCCAAACATGAGTTTAAGAATGTGATGACAATCATTTTCATCCTCTCCATTTTACATAATATTGTGAGTTTATGGCAACTGTCAGGGACTAGATGTACACAACTCAAATTGTTGAAAACAATAACATTTAAATAAATCAAAAGAAATTTCTAACATCACATGTACACCAGAGGCAAGTGCAGTTATATCCTCCCCACTAACCAAAGATAAATTATACCCAAGTCAAACATCACTGGTCAATTCCAACTGGGAATATGACTATCTGACAGGAGCAGCTGTTAGAACAGGCTTGACAAAATGCTTTGTTAGTACATAAGTTTAGAAATTCACATCCTTGCACTCCTTGATGTCTCATTAAAACAAAAAACACACTAGCTATTTTCCTGTTACTGCCTCTGTAGGAGAATGGCAGTGGGAAGCAGATAAGAAGTACAAAGTATTTTCTGTTGAGATAATCAGGGAAGTCAAAGATTTCTAACTCAGAGCAATTACAATGACCCTGGCTGAGCACTCCTCCATCAGTATTTTCACAGAGCAGGAAATTAGTATTAGAACATCACTCCAATACTCAAGAAAGCATGTGCTACAACCAGGAGTTTAAAAGAATTGGGTTTCTATGGGGTTTTATCCAATTAACTCCTGCCACTGAAGTAACTGGGATTTCTCAGACCCCAGAAAACAAAAACACAGCATGCATTGGGTTAGTCTGAAGCTGTATTGGCCAGCTAGAACACAAATGTTGATGGGCATCAGGAAATGAGTTCTTTTTGCCTTACTCTCTATAGGAGTACTTTAGCTCTTTTTAAAACCGGTTAATGATGAATTTTTATAAAGCATGTAGGAACACATTTTGAGACTTCCTTTTTTTCGAAATGTAATTTGATATATCAGTTTGACTTAAATCAGCACAGAAGTTGACAAGGGAAAAGAGCAGCAGAAGTAAACTGAACAGTATAGTCTTGTAAATCTATGAAAAGACAAAAAACCCGTAATTCCTGCTTTTGAATTTCTGAAGTGATGTATCGTTTCAAGCAAAAGTGCCTTCATTAGAAAAATGAATTAAAAAATGAATAAAATACAAAAACCCTGACTTATTGAATGACCCAATACAAGTACAATGAATGTTAAGTACATGACTGCCGAAATCCCACACAGGGTTTTGAAACTAACCTCATTTACCCTGGCAGTCATGAAAGATAATAGAAAAGTTACCGTGTAGAGAGCTTACCACCAATGTTAAATCTAGACAAGACCCCAAAATACAGAAATCTTTTGTCTTAAATAAAAAGGCTACTGGCTCCTTACATGTCATTTCACGTTCAAGGTAAGAGTCTTCTAATTGAAATTCCCCTGTTAGACACTGCTGTTACTCTTTTCACACAGAATCACTTCAAACAGCGTGTGTTTAGCACAAACAAAACTACTAATACTTATGGATATAATTATTATATTACGCTAGTTGCTAAAAAAAGAACAGTTATGACCTATTTTTGTTACTCTACTGCACTCATAGAACAAGGTTTCCCAGTTTGTTTAAAGTTAAACTTCTGAAAGTTAAAGTTCCGAAGAACGATGGAATTGGAAAGAAGGAAGTAAATACTAATTTATAGAAGTAATTCCAGAAACCATTATTAATGGTAATTGCTGATAAAATCAGATTAACTTTTCTATGCACATAAGGAGAGGTAACCCAAACTATGAATTCATGGGCAATAGTAAATACCTTTTTCGGTTTACTAACAAGAGGGAAGCTAAAAACCTCTGCAAATTTGGATCACTTTTCAAAGTTATTTACGGAATAAACTAAAGAACAGTTGCTTTTCTTCTTCAAAGTCTACTCCCTAATCTGGCATATCACTTATCTTAAACGTACAGGAAATTATTGAAACAAACAAAACCAACAACACCACCCCCCCTTACCTGTATGTGTGTTACAAGCTGTGCTTTCTCCTTGTCCTTACGCTCTATGCATCTCTTCAGTTCTTCTATCTCTGACACGACAGCATCATGACTCAGCTTTGCCTTAAGCTCCAAAATATGTTTCTCCAGTTCTTGCTTCTCTCTCTCGTATCTTTCAGCAACTATAAAATAGTGAGTACACAACAACAGGCCCAGTAGAAACACTGACTTGGGGCAAAATATTTTTTTTCTCATTTGTCTTTTAGCAATTTTCTTCTCTACTTGAGACTATTCTTCAACTCTTTGATTTTGATCAAGGTATCTGTGAAAAATGGCTATACCTGTGTAGCAACCTGTATCCCTGTATATCTTTTACTGAATTACTTTTACAGCATTTCTGTAATACTTTTACAGTATTGTTCACTTTTACAGTATTTTCATCTACGCATTTTAGGGTTTTTATACAGGTTTTCTCCTCTTCCCTTGCCCCATCCAAACCCCAAACAAACAAAAACCAATAAAATAAAAGAGGACAGAAGAAACAGTGGGGAAGTTCTAGAGTAAATGAAACTTGACCACAAACTTCAAGATTTTACCCCAGAGTAATACTTCCTGATTTGAAAGTCACACTATCTGCGAATTTTATATCCAAATTCTAGAAGTACAATAGAAGTCCTTGTTGAGAGTAAGCAGTAAATTTCATCAACCAGAAATTCAAACGTCTTTAGTTATAAACAACCACTAGAGACAAATAAAATCTCCATTTGTATTCTTCCCATGCATTTTTGAAGAATCAGAACATGAAAAGGAGAAACACGACTAAATAAATTATACAAATATATGTTTATATCTTAATAGCTCCAGTAAATTTTTTATTTTTTTTTATATTTTTACAACAATTTAGATTTACAATTGCAAAACTGGAAAAAATAAAATACATTTTCATTAACATGAAAGGCATTTTGTTTCAAACAAATTCATTTTAAGTAGACACAATAACATAACTGAAGAAAAACTGTTCAGTAACGGTTTTGTGTTACATTTTTGAAACTAAGCCATGTACCGAAGCTAGTTATCCAGTGCTCTGTATGAGATGTGTAAAACAGAGTCAGAGTCCTACTTTAATAATCAACATAAGTCAATAGCTGAAGCATGAAAATATAAAAATAAGTCATTAAATAAACCAATTAAACATTCATAGAGACACAGGACTTGGAGTCACTATTCCTCTTTTATCCTTAGAAATTAGGAAGAAGTTCTTCACTGTGAGAGTGGAGAGATACTTGGAACAGGTTGCCCAGGAAAGTTGTGGATGCTCCAGCACTGGAAGTGTTCAAGACCAGCCTAGATGGGGCTTTGAGCAACCTGGTCTAGTGGGAAGTGCCCCTGCCTATGACAGGGGTTGGAACTAGATGATCTTTCAGCTAGATGATCCCTCCCAAGCCAAACCAAACTATTCTACGATTCCTGTGTTAATAAGGAGAAAGATAATCAAAAAGGCAGTAGAGAAAGCCTTTACGTTTGAAAAGTTTAAATATAGATAAATAATTAACAATGTAGCAAAGATCTTGCTGAAATGGTAGTTCAATATGTGATTACCTTTTGAAATCGCTTAAAGAAATTTTTTTCTAAATATTACTGTTCTAGCTCTAAAATTTCAATGTACTGCAAACAGAAGCCCTGACTGCATCATACTGTATTTTCTTTACAACTCTGGAACATGCTATTACCCCTTAGAAATTCTACCAGAAAATCATCAGTCTTACAGACCACCTATGTAAATTACTTTTGCTATTATTTTCAAGATACCAGAATTTAAACTGTAAAGGGATTGGAATGTAACATTTCAGAAAAGTAATTTTAAAATATTTCTAATGTTTTTCTTCTCTAAAAACACTATCCACTTCACTGAAATCCTCTCTAATACTGTTCATTTGTTTTAACCATGCAAACCATGGTATTTTATCCTAAATTTTAACTCTTGCTGCTATTTATTTGCTAATATCCAGGTGCCAGTACTTAATAACTTAAAGTTGAGACATTAAATGGCTATTTTTGTTGAGACAGTAGAAGAATTGGACTGAAACTCAAAGACAGAATTTATGCCCAGGCTAACTACTCTGCAGGCCTCTAGTGCAAAATTTGAGAGTTGTACCTGTTCTAATTCCCCTGTCATCAGCTTGTGCGTCCTGGTGGCTGTGGCGGTGCCTAGCGCCATGGGAGATTCGCTGTTGCAGCTCCACGCGGTCCTCCTCTGCTCTCCAGAGTCGGGAACGAAGATCCTCAATCTAAAACGCACGGACAAGTAGCACATGCTTCATGAAAACCAGAATGAAAGAGTAAGTAGCATACATTTATTAAACACTACAAAAAACAGAGGACTATACACAAATAACGCTTATAAATCTTAAAGAGCACTGCAGATGGTAAACAAAAAGACAAATTACTTCCTAATTTTAGGCCAAAAAGTGACTATTCAAAACTAAAGGAAACATTTTAGTTTATGTTAACCACAGATAAGCATTAATTTCTCTAGACCAAATAAAACACTACCATTTAATAAGTTGCAATTTGTCTTTTTACATTGCTAGTTAAAATATCTATACGAATTTAATAAGCAAAATATTTTCATTAAATTCCACTCTTTAAAAATACAATGTACTTATCCTTAAGAAACATAGGGGCTTCTTACATTTTTTTTCTTTCTATCATATACAGCCTAGCACTTAGAAAGATGGCATTGTTTACAGGAAAATAAAGAAAATACGACATGCTAAAACTGAATTGAAGGAAAATAGCTCTAACTCATATTACCCATATGTGATACAGCACCATATTCCATGCAAAGTGAGTTCAATTCAAAAGAGTAATACAGCCAACTCAAACTTCTCCTAGGTAAGTTAAAACTAATAAGATAAAAGTAATAACAACAGATAAACATGCCAATTGCCCCCTTCCTACTTATTCCAATCTTTTTTCCCAGCTCCTCAGAAAGAAGGAAGGATTAGGAATGTTTAGAAGAAAGGACACACTTCTAAAGCTATAATCCAGGATCCTGCAACTTCTAAATTTAGTCATATGTGCAGTGAGAAGTATTGTTTAGAGCACACTTTAGACAGTCTTTCAGGTGTTTGGGTTTTATGTCTTTTAACCACGTTAGTATATAGTACATGGACTACTTCTCGGTCACTGGTTTATCTGAATTCACCAGTTACAGTACCCACTCTGCATAACGACGCTGACCAAGACAGAAGTTGTTCTAAAGCATACTGTGAAAGGCACTTACAAATAATGTACTTTAAAAGCATCATAACTACTATCATTACTAATATATATGAACATATACATAAAATTTGGAAATTAGAAAAAGTATAACAAAAGCTCATTTTAGCTCTTAAACCTGTCTTTCTGAATCTCCTTTTTCTCTTCCCAAAACAATGTTATCACAGTACGAGACAGGAACATTAAGTAAAAAGACTCAGACACACTCTAATATGAAAACTTTAGGATTTTCACCACACCATAGCAGTTACCTGATGCAAAAGTGCTTCTCTACTGCCTTCTGATTCACTCAACTGTTTCCGGGACTGCTCCAATTCCTGCTCAAGCTTTCATTACAGAAGATGAGGAAGAAAGAAATGCAATGTATGGATTATAGTACAAAAAATGTGTTTAAACTATTTAATTCTGGCATAAATTAATAAAAGCACCTATTAAAATGAGATATAACATACACAATATTCAGATTTAGCAAAATTTTTCAAGCAAATTTTCATTTGTACTAGATCCTCCTAGTTATTTAAATTACATAAAGAGAATTCATCTTACAGTCTCCATTTTTTGTACAAAATTTCTTATCACATGAAGAGACCAAGTGGTGTACATAAACCAAGAAAAAAAAGCACAAAAGCAAATTTTTACTGGGTTAAAAGTAAAAGGAAGATAAATTAGTTTTTAAAAGTTTCAAAAACATTGTCCCTGGATTTGAAACATTTCCAAAAACAAAATTACCAGTGACTTAAAATGTGAAGTCACCTTTGTTACATAGTTTATTCATAGGAGTGTTCACTGCTGGGTTCAGTCCTGTTCAACATCTTCATTAACAACCTCGATAATGGTATAGAGTGTCTGCTCAGCAAGTTTGCTGATGACACGAAGCTGGGAGGTTTGGCTGATAGTCCTGAAGGCTGTGGGGCCATTCAGTGAGATTTGGACAGACTGGAGAGCTGGGCCAAGAGGAACCTCACGAGGTTCAACAAGAATAAGTGCAGAGTCCTGCACCTGGGCAGGAGTAATAAAATGCATCAGTACAGGTTAGGAGATCTCCTAGAGAGCAGCCCCGTGGAGAGGGACCTTGGAGTCCTGGTGGACAAGAAGTTGTCCATGGGACAGCAGTGTGCCCTTGTGGCCAGGAAGGCCAATGGGATCCTGGGGTGCATTAAGAAAAGTGTGTCCAGCAGAACAAGGGAGGTTCTCCTGCCCCTCTGCTCTGCCCTGGTGAGACCTCACCTGGAGTGTTGTGTCCAGTTCTGGGCTCCCCATTTCAAGGGGGACAGAGAGCTACTCGAGAGAGTCCAGCGAAGAGCGACAGTGATGACTGGGGGACTGGAACACCTGCCTTATGAGGAGAGGCTGAGAGACCTGGGGCTTCCTAGTCTGGAGAAGAGAAGACTTAGAGGGGATCTAATTAATGTGTATAAATATATGAGGGCTGTGTGTCAAAAAGAAAGGGGCAACTTCTTCTCACTTATGCCCTGGTTTAGGACAAGGGGCAATGGACACAAGCTGGAGCACAGGAAGTTCCACCTCAGCATGAGGAAGAACTTCTTTCCTGTAAGGGTTCCAGAGCACTGGAACAGGCTCCCCAGGGAGGTTGTGGAGTCTCCTTCCTTGGAGACTTTTAAGACCCGTCTGGATGGGTTCCTGTGTGACCTGCCCTAGACTAGATGGTCTTACTCTGGCAGGGAGGTTGGACTCAATGATCTCCAGAGGTCCCTTCCAACCCCTGACATTCTGTGATTCTGTGATTAAAGATGACATGCATTAGTAGAACTGGTAATTGGTAAATTCTGTGGGTTTTCCTGTGTCGTACAAGATGATGTATTTGAAATATTCCGCAAACAATGCCATAAAACCAGAATTGGCCAAAATTTCATGCAACTAGAATTTCTGCTAAAAATATATTATTAAGGGAATTTTAAAGTGTTTCATCAGAAACAGACAGCAAACTGATGACCATTTAGGAAAAAAAAAAAATCAAAACAGAAAACAAAGACTAAAAAATATTTTCTGACTTCTACCATAAATAGTTCAAAGATCACAAAGATCCCCTTGGAAATAAATACAGATTTTGACAGCAAAAATTGTTATTGCACAGATAGCAATCTCAAAGAGGATGTTGGGACGCTGACAAAAGGGCAAAGTAAACAGGACCAGCATTAATGGAATGGAAAGGGTAACAATTTAGAATACTAGATAGATGGTTTAGCATTAAGGAGGGTGACTTTGAGAGTAACGACAAAAAGGCTAAGCTCTGTATAAGAGGAAAAAAGCTAGAAAAAGTACAATATGGCCCTACGTTCCTGCCAGAACAGAAAGATATGAAAACTTGTTTTCTATGAATAGAAATAGAGCAAGATAGTTCAGCAAGAGTAATAAATAATAACTATGGTGCAAAATAACTAGCATGTGTTACTTACAAGGATGAAGCTACATCTTGGAGCTGTTGCAAATAAGCAACAGCAGGCTACGTGTAAGCTCAGAGACAAATCAGGAGAAAAATCAAGTATAATCCCCAAGTTATAAATTTATCCACCTGGCAGTATGGAAATGTCGCTAGAAGTAACACACTATAACTACAGAGCTTTGAATCTAGCTATGCTGAACTTCTGTCTTTCCTTCATAATGTCTCCGATATAAAATAGCCCAACCTTGTTATCTTAAAGAGTAAAAGTTTTATCCTGTTGGTTTCTCTGAAAAAGGAAACATATACTGTACATATGACACACTACACTTATTTAAAACCAAACAAGAAAGGAGAAAAAAAAAAAAAAAAAATCTTACTTGGTTCTTTTCTCTTTCATATTTCACAAGTTTATTTTTCATGAGTTCCGTTTCATCTAGTTTAGCATCTTGCTTCCTCAAAGCCTTTAGAGGGGAAAAAATACATTGTGAATTTCATTACAAAATTTATGGAAGTCTTCTGTGTAAGCCCATTAGAATTAAAGAATCTGCTGATATATTTAAGAAGGAAGATCTAGACAAATTTCTGCCTACGTCTAATATTTCCATATGGAGCCAACATAGATTTATTTTTTTCATAACAGTATAAGTCCACGCATACATAAACACACCCAAATTTGACCCAACCAGCGCCAAATATAAAGTCAAAACCAGCACCAACGTCCTTCCGATGCACAGAGCTCCAGATATTCAAGGCTTATTGTGCTCCTGACATTACTGGGTAAGGTATTTATCTCATCATCAGATACTGTAGGGCTGTAACATATTTAAGATATTTCTCTAATATCTGCCACTCAGTACAGATTCGCATCTGTCATTTCAGTCAATTATAAAACTAAACACTGCACACAGACCTGACACTCCCATTTTACTCTCTAGGGAGAATTCCCCAAAGGCTACTTGAAAAAGATCATCACTTCAGCTAATGCCATTGTTGCACAAGTTGCTGGGTTTATTTAATGACTAGAAGTACCAGTTCAGAACCGTCTGCCAGGTACATGTGTACTAACTGCAGTTGAGCTTCATTTTTATTAACAAAATTAGAAGCTCTGTTATATACAGTCAACTGTATACCAGCTTTATTTTTGGCAGTAAATTAATAGTTAACATAAGACCAAAAGTGCATGTTTTCATTTGCAGATTTTGCTAGAGATGTCAGCATCACAAGGAAAAAGTTAAAGCTGGCCAGGAATTAGAAATACTAGAAATATTTTCAGATTTCCTTACTGAAAGTAAAATGTATGTCTCTGCATCAGTAGTACATCCTAATTTCACCTTACCAGGATCACTGAATGATAATTAGACTATTAAATAGCTTTTATTTCAATTTAAAAGGCTGTCTTTTCTATCACTGACTACAAACATGACATTCACTTCACCAAACAAAATGTCATTAAGAAATGAAAACATCTGGTCATTCACAGCCAGACAGACATCAGTTGTTACTGACAATTCAGACACTGCACAGATAAAAGTTAATTCTATATCTTCCCTTCTTCTTATACTATTTTTAAAACAATTCTCTTTCAGTGGTTTGTGCCACTCTTGTTTTTTCTCTCTTCAACATTTCTCTGTGCAGAGTTTCTCCTGGGAAAGGAAGGTTTAAAAGAAAAAAACAACACCATATAAAGGTCCAACTGATTCTTTGACTTCATCTGTTGTCTTCAAAGAAGGGGTTGAGGGAGTCAACTGCCAAAAATGGGAACTAGGAAAGGCTTGCTGAGGACAAGAGTTTCAACACATGCTCCTCCCATATGGCTCTCAAGCAGCAGGCAGATGCTGCTGGGAAAGCTCTGCCTGACAACACTAAAGAACTAAGGAATGGCAACGGGCCTATAGTCTTTAGGATTCCCCTACCAAGACCCTCATCTTAGAAGCATTAATGTATAGGATGGCCAAGGGGACCCTGGCAAGACCTTGAAAAGGACAGGCATGGAGAAAGCCTCAAGGAAACAGAACTTTCATGTGAAGAGGTCTTCACAGCATGGCTTCAGGATGCACCAGCTCAATGTTACACTGCCTGCCCAGGTAGTCAGCAACAGCCTCTTGTCCTGATAGGCTAGACAAACTTTTAATTTGACCTAGAAGAGCAATTGTTACAGGTCTTCTTAAGCAGTTCACTAGTATAAGACAGTATTAAAATACTAACGTATCTGCTACATCCCAGCTCAACGTCTCATCCATATAGAGTATATCCACCCTCAAAAATTCAAATAGATAAAATAATACACTCCCTGCTAGACAGGTATTTTTTCTTATATATGGGGAAAACTACGTGGGGGCCTTTGTAACAACAGCTCTCAATCTTTCCGACTTACAAAAATCTTCCAATAACAAGTCATAACTTCTACTGCAATTCAAGCCTACTCACTTTTCTTAGGGTTTGAGTTTTGTTTGAGCTTAGTTTTTAAAATAAAACTAGATTTTTTGAAAGTAATGCACTGACCACAAACCGAAATTTGCTCTTTCAAAGTGAAACTGATCAGTGAATTGTTCATACTAGCAGAGATACACAAGTAGACCAGTTTCATGCCCTATTTTCAAATAAAAGCAAAACTGTAACACATCCTGATCTGAATGAAAATTCT
>NW_008580862.1:0-29103 GCF_000691845.1 Merops nubicus | reverse complement strand
CCTAACTTGCTACATTAGCAGCTAGCATGGATTTGAGTATGCTACCTAGATATACCAGCCAGGCATATAAAGGCAGACTGCCCAGATATTTCCATGGCAGGTACATACGAGATATGTCATGGACCAAGACTGAGTCAGATTCAAATGACAATTGAAACAGAAACCTTTAGCCAGAGGTGGCAGAGCACAGAGCCAAGGAGCAAGTACCAGTGCTGCATTAAAACACCGAGATGGCTCAGAGCACAAATCAAATTTATGTTTTTCTAAAAAGATCAGAGCTAAAGGTATGCAAAAAGAGAATTTTCAACAATACTTTTGACCATCAGTCTGCCCCACTCTCTGTTGAAAGTCCACCAGCCTCTTGCAGAAAGAGAATCAAAGTATCCCATTGCACAAAGAAAAAGTAACAAAAATGCTTCCCGGCCCACCCAAGTTACTAGCTTGGGACACAACTACAGTCATTGCCTTAACACAGTCAGTAGGTTCAAAGTGTTCTATAAAGATGATTCTGTTCACCTAAAGCATGCAAAGCATGAACACACAGACTCATTTCACCAAAATCCAGGAAACCAAGCACAGGAATTAAAAAAGCCATCCAGCACATAAAATCCATATAAAAGCTGTTTAAGTCTCATTTTTAAGAATGATACTTGATCTTGGTTTGGAAAATGGATGCTTAAATGCAAACAAACACTAGAAGGTGATGGTATCTTCATGTTCAAAACAAAGCACTGAAGAATACAAAAATAGTTTTAGTTTACACAACAAATATATATGGGTTGCTTTAACGAAATACATGTGCCAGTAGGACTGGCAAGACAAGCATATTTTTTCTCCTTTCTCCTTTACAAACATGTTTGTATTGGGAACAGAGAGAAAATGAAGATCTATGATTTGCATGAATCTGTTAATTGCAGTTTTCTAATCTGCAGTAATTTCTGTTTAAACAGCATTTAAACACACCAATACACACTAAATTAGAAGATATATAAAAGTATAAAGAAAATTTTTACCCACAAACATGTAGCACATACAAACTACAGATTCAAAATAGCAATGCAAATTTAGATATAAAAGTTTGCGTCTTTGACACATCAAGCTTTCTTTAAAGTCAGTATACAACTACATATCATCTTGGTTAATAATCAGTCTGATTATAATAATAGTGCAATACAAATGAAACATTAGTCCATCAAACAAAAGACTTACAGAATGACAAGACAGACAAGAGAAAGACCAAAACAAATGTATCAGCATGTTCAGTTAGACCCTGAAAATATATAATTTAATAACTGAGATCTAGGAAGATGATTCCCTTGAGATGGTAAAATACTGACAAGTAGTGGTCAGTTATGGGTACTGCACTTTCCTAAAAAAGAACTACTATTAACATTCAAACCTAACACGATTTCTTAATTAAAGCAATTACTCAAATCCAAAAAGAAAATTTTATTTCCTTTGGTTTGAAACCTGTAACAGGCAAACCAATGGAAAAATTGTCTCACTAAATAGCCACAAACACTTCAAATAACATTTATTTATAAATATTCAGGATGCATTCAGGATTTTAGAACTCAGTCTAAACCCTATTCTCCACTCCAAGATGTTACTTGGGAAGCATCTTTGAGAAATAAAAGAGAACAGAAAAAGACTCTAATAGAACATTATAGCCATGCAGTGATCATCACAAGACTGAGGCACTGACAAAGCTAAGAGTCCATCTAACACAATCTAAATTACAACAAGCAAGAAACTGAATAACAGAGTAAAAAGCTATTTCTACAGATTATATAGAAACATGCTTCATCCAAACAACAGTAGCATCAAAATATTTAGTTATTTACTTTATTCTTACTAGGATATGCAAAAGTACACAAAGCAATTCAAGTACATTCTTTCTAATATACAGCAACTTAAGCTAAACAAATACACACCCTAGGAACATTTACATGTTACAGACTACTTCTTGATACATTCCTCAGCACATACTGTCCATATGCACTCCAAGTTCTCAGATGGACTGCTTCCTCTCCTAACCAGTATCTGGAGGATGCATGTCTGCCCTTCCTCCTCCTCCAACATGTTGTATTTACATCAGTGGAGGACTATGTCCTCACAGTCCTCAATGCCAGTGCTATTAAAATAAGAAGGTAACAAAAGATAACGTGCAATGGAAGAAAAGGAACAACTGGGAAAATGGGCATCACTCCCCAAAGAAATTCAGGTTAGTGATAAGCAACATCTTGTTCTTAAGGGACTGCCCATAGGCATATTTACAGGGGTGAATCTAAGCACTCCACTCCAAGTGGAGTAGGCAACACAAAATTCCAAGACCAACACTTAAGTATTACTATTGCAGACAAGTGTCATTGAAGAAAACTAGAAGAATGAAACAAATTGCTACCGTCACCTCCAAGCCTTCTTGCAGAGAAACAGCACACGTTTTATTAGAGTTTACTGGCTCGGGTTTACCTCTCAATGCATCTATGCATCACCAGTGGAGGGCATGTCACTAACTGGAAAGCAGCTTGGCTGCTTCTTCTGATACTCCTGATACTTCAGGCCAAATATAAGCCACCACAAGAGAACAGCTCATTAAAAAGTCAAACTGCAGAAAAAGGCAACTAGCCTCTCTTTGTGTTGACTGTTCATTCAGAATATTTTCATTCACAATGTCCACTAAGAATCTTTGAATACACATTTCTGTGGAAGTACTGAAGAGATCCACCTTTTTCAGTAGCCAGTCCTCAGCATCATTCTGTATATCCCATGAGAGATCAAAGGAGTGCACTGATGAGACTCTTGCAGACTTGAGAACAGCATCTGCAATAGCTGAGCATTAAAGGAGCATAAAAGGACATATCCCACAATAAGGAAGAAAACCATCAGTGTCATATATTGTGTTAAGAAGCTAATGTTCTCAATGTACAATGTATTCACACTTTAACTGTAAGGCAGTCAAGACACAACTCAGCTTCCACACTGGAGTCTCAGATAATCTCTGTTCTTGATAATTCTCACCTACAAAGCGATCTGTGGCAAATGCTACCACCGAGTGATGGGCGATCACTAAGAAAAATGACATCATGTATCTTACACAAAATCCAATTATTCTTATCAGGAATTATTTTTTTGTTTGGTTGGTTTTTAAATAATTACATTGTAGGCTTTGCTGAAATTGCCTACTTAAAATATGGAACATTTTTTTAAAATGTATGAGTTACCGACTTTTTCTAACAACTTTGCTCAGAGAACTTTGAGGCCAAATTCAATTTTGTCTCTGGTACAGATAAATAAAAAAAAAATACCTTAGCAAAACACATTAAACAACTACACCAATGCCAAGTAAAGAACAAATCAACACAAAGTCAACTACTACCTGGCTTGAAAACACATTATTGAAATAACAACCTTTTAAAACTACTCATAAATTTTAAATACTTCATAGACATAGATTACATTATTTGTTATACTTGGTTTGCCATACTGGATCCATTCATCTGTAACAGCACATATAAAGGGAAAAATAAAATAAAAATTGAAAAATTCAAAACCCAAAAGTTCTAAAACTCAAATCTGCTACAGCCAATTCTCAGACTGTTTTGGTGTGGGCATTTTTTCCTTTTTGTTTTTAATTTGAGATTAGATCGGTTCTAAGCTTTTTGCCTCCTTAGATATCCTCATATTCTTATTAGTTCTATAACTTATATTCCATAATAAAGTTATTTTCTTCATAGATCTTTCCCACACAGCTGCCTCTCAGGATGATAGTACGTAGAGAGGCAGCATGTACAGGATCTAGACTGTTTTGCTCTCTAAATCTAGTGTTTTTCAAAATGAAGGTCACAAGGTGGTCCATTTTCTATCTAGAGAAGGGCAAATTAACATGAATGTTCAATGGGGAAGGAAGATAGGACAGCTAGACAGAAGGTTGTAATAAGGGCCTAAGATCTAAGGACGTTAGCAATACTAGAGTCTGAAGACATGCGGAATGTAAAAAGTTGCAAGGCTTATCACAAAGATATTCTTTAAGCTGTTAAGACAGCTGAGAGAGAAGCAGTAGGAGGAAGAAGACATACTGGTTTTAAAGTCTGTGTTTCAGGAGTGATACTTTCTCCATATGTCTTTGTAATCTGTCAAAGAAAGATTGTCTAATACCTATTCTACACCTGTCATCTGGCATCATCAGGTTCTGTTTTGCATGTGAAAGGTTAGAAGTTTCTGAAAAAAACTCTAATTCATTGCAACAAGGATAATCTATGTTTTATGAGGATTTCCAAACACAGTGACAAGAGTCCTGTCAAAGAAATCTAGAGTCATGACTGAGATCAGCCACCCAGAAGGACGATTTGGAGATATGAGCTCCTGCTTGAGAGAGCGAGGATAATCTCCAAGAATGTGATTTCCCTCCAAGTAGCAGCAGCTATGAATGTATGATGTGCAGAATACGCCAGTTTCAGTCAGGATTGGCTCGGAATCTTGGCTTGGGCAAATTCCTAACAGTAAAAGTTTACTAAGCAGACTAAGAGGTGTCAAGCTTTCCTATAAACTAAGAATGAGGACTTTATATCAAAGTTTTTTACAGTAGTGTCAAAAAAATCTTTCAAATAGAAAGAGGCTCCTCAGGAAAATCAATTTACAAAAATATGGAACAAAATAGAATTTGCAGGACAAAGGATTAAAATGTCTTCATCTACGACTGGGCAACTTATGGGAATTGAAGTTTAGGGATGTACATAGTATTCCATATTAATTTTGCATTAAATTCATAAGATGAGCTACTAGGAAGAAAAACATCCAGCTTGAGGGCTCATGATCATATGAAAGTCTTTTAAATACTTTTTAATTCATTTACTTGAATTCAAGCTTTGCTTTTAAGGAAATCATGGTAGTGTCCATGTCTCTCTACAAATATAAGTCATTATCCTTTTAAAAGGATAAAACAAGATTGTTCCAATCTGCAGGTAATATTATCAAATGACACCATCTCATTACATTAAGCATCCCTCTACTGGAAGGTGCAACTGAAGAACCTAGAAAAGGACACAGGCAAATTAAAGGGCTATGAAAAAATATAATAAAGTACTCAAATTCTTTTCACCCACTAGCACATCAATACGAGGAAAAATGAAACAGTAAGTCTTTCTGAAATTCTAGCAGAAGTACACCAAGCATTGTAATAAACATTACTTTTATCCACACCAAAAGAGCATCTTCTCTTCTTAAATATGATCTCTTTGAAGAGTTTCTTAACTTGCATGAGCCTCAATCTAAATTAAGGTTCCTCAGTGTCACTGCACAGTACAAAACAACCGCCTTCCACAAAGCATGTATACTGTTGCTAATATTAAAAGTCAAAACCAGCTGCAGTATTCTATTGCTTGGAGATAATATTGCAAACCATATCTTAAGGGGAGTGAAATAAAAAGTTACACAATGTTAAAAGACAGTTATTCTACATAGTAGTAAAATTAGAAACAGACGTATTTTCCATACATTTCCTAAAACAAGCAGAAAAAAAAACTACTAGCTGTCTCCAATTTTAACTGATAACATAAACATTTGTATGTGTACATTTGTATGTGTCTCCTACATAATATTTTATACTTCATCAAGTAATGCTGAATTAAACCTTTTGAAAAGCAATGAAAATTTGTATGGCCACTACAGTGCATTGGATTGCTTATGGAAATAAGTTAAAAATCAATTGCTCGCTGCAAGCAAAGTTTACATTAGAAAATAGAATGCTTTAATTGAGACTACACAGCTAATCACTTCTGTTTGTTTGGAGTTCGAGGAGGGCAACAGGGGGTGGGCTCTTTTAAAGAATGTTTATACCAGTTACCAAAAAGGTCTAAACAGGCAAGACAGTATCATGAAGAACAAAGACTCTAACTTGTTATTACCTGGTCACCAAAAGAAGCCAACCTGGACTGATAGAGTTAAAAGAACATGCCAAAAGTACGCACGCTTCTGCCCGTTACACAGGTACAGGCTCAGAAATGCAGTATTGCTCCTAACCTAGTCCTGAACACACAGGAAGTTTTCCTCTGCATACCTCTTGTAACTGAAGAGACATATGTCCCAGTTGATCCTGGCGCCTTTCTACCAGCTGTCTTTCAGCACGCATTTCCTGTTCTATCTCCAGCAGTCTTCTCTCTACCCGTTCTGATACCTTCAAAAGGAAACAAAAACACCCTGTAGGAAATGAGTGCTTCTTCCACCACATATTAAAACAGCAATAAGTTAAACAGAGTATGAAGCAGAAAGAAAAGAGAACCCAAAATTTATTTTATTAAATAAGACTCAGAATAGCATAGAAAATAACCAGGGTTACAGAAGTGAGTACTCAAGAGGTACTCAAGCAGGGAACTAACCTGCTGTCTTGCTAGCAATATCCTCCTTTTGGTGAGTTTTTCTCTACAGTGGTGGTTCTACTCAAGTGCTAAATCTCTCAATATCAAGTTTGGTGTGGCCTAACCTAAAGCTGGAATACAGAAATCAGGCCACAGGCCTGATTAACCTCTGGAAAGTCATTTTTTTCACATCTCCAGTCTGTAAAACAGACCAATGTTTACCTTGTTCATATTCTGAAATCTGTGAGTGAAAAGCAGTAAACAAAATGCTAAGCACATGAAAATTATTGTAACCACACAAATAATTATGTCACTTTAAGACTTTTTACCAATATGTTGTGAATCCATGTAGGAAATAATACAAATAACACTAGTTATTTGTTAAAGCAGTCTGGATTAAAAACACAATAATTCAACCTTAAACTATAATAACAGAACTACTTTATTTTTTGATTTCAAGCTGCTAGCAGATAGCACCCTCTTGTGGGCAGCAAATCGTATTTATACAGTTGAAGTTAAAGATTAGCAAGGAAAATATTTATGTATCATTTCCTCCCTGCCTTAAAAATAATTATTTTGAACAATCATTAGAAAGTAATTTATTTATTACTGAATAGTATTTAGATAAAACAAGAGACTTAAAACACCATTCACCTACTAGTTTCTGATGTCTGTGGATGGAATCATTTGTCATCTGTACTTTCATCATTAAGCACACTTCTACTAGCACTAGGCATACGCACGGATAGAAAATTAACATTTTTTTTACACAGTTGTGTAGCAACAGAAACATGATTAAGGTCACATTCATCTACTGCATCAAACCACCCTCTTTCATGTAAGTTATGAAAGCTCTGCAGTCATAATCCAGAATAATTGCTTACTAAAAATACTCCAGTTAACAGGAACAATGATGCTATGTAGCAGGAACAGAAAATAACACTTTGTCATTAAACTTGTTATATCTTTGATGAAGACTGGGAAATATCTGTCATCCTTTTATCCAGATATATCTAAAGTACACAAAAGAAACAAAGACATGTTTTTACATTTTTAAAAAATCTTGGCTACATGTTTCTGAAGGTAGAAGCTTTTTCAGCTCTCACACACACCTTTTTTCAAGTAAAGTTAAGCACATTAAAGCTATTCAGAAAGAAAATGTATAATTTAGACTTGATAAAAGATCCAAAAGTAACATCACTCCCAAAGAAGACATTAAAAAGGAGAGGTCAGTAACTTCCTCACTGACACAGATCTAGTTCACTGCATACACAGTGGATGATATGACATGAGGAAGCACTAGGCAAGCTCCACGTTCCTGCAGACTTCAGACTTCATTGCAAATTATCACTAATGCAAAATGAGCAAGAATAGCTTTTTACTTACTACAAGATATCCCTTGCCTTTGACTTCTTTTAACTCCCTCCAGAATATAACTGCTATCTTAATTTCTAATAAGGTACTGAAAAAGACACATTCATTATGTTTGTCAAGCACATGGAAATTTCAGCGTTGCAGAGGTAATCCTCAAAAACAAACCAAACAAACCACACCCACAGACAACCAAACCAAAACCACCAGATATTTTTGATACATTTGCTATTTGAAAAAAAGCCTCTATGAAGACACCATAGCTAATATAGTACATAATTAGGTCATACTCCCTGTACAGAAGACAGAAGAGGCTGGAAAGAACTGCAAGAGCTAGCAAACTTACTGCCTGCCTAAGCACATGACCTTTTATATCTATATCATTTTTCTACAAGTCTATCCAACTTGCTCAGAAACATTCACAGAAAATTTTTACAGCCTTCCTAGCCAATTCACTCCCCTGCCCCTAAAATAACCCATTTTTCCTAAAGATTATTTCAAAATACTTTCCATGCCTCCCTTCCCTCCTGTATTTTAAGCTGAGGTTTTACACCCCCATTGCTGCTCAATAACTTGCACCATGTTAAAAAGGTGTTAAACAGGAATCAGCTTTCTTGGCATACTGCGTCAGTAGTTTCCCCTCTTCTGCAAGGAACAGACCAACTGCTTTGGTCTCCCTGAGAAATAAAAATTAACTTCCAAGTGAATCATAGCTCTTCATGCCTCTTTGTTGGTGTATCCTATTATCTACCATCATGGACTTTCCACTCTCTCATATTTGCACTATTTTTTATCACTGTTCTTATTAATCTAATTTAGTTTCCATTTTCTATGTTCTTTCTCTTTTTGTCTGACATAAATGCAGAACTTGTAATTCAGCCGAGTACATATACTGCCCTACTTCCTACAATTCATCTTTTCATTTTGTAAAATGATTTGCATAGCACATGTTTGATTATTTGCCCAACTCTCATTTCCTCCAAAGACACACATTTTTTCTTCATATTTCATTTCATAAGTCACTTCATAAACAAAAAATTTACAGCCTCAAACTGTTCCAAATACGTGTGAAATAACAAAAGATATTGTAATTAAAGAACAAACCTTAGACTATGACCAAATTGATTCCTTAAAGCAATCATTTTTCCATCTTTTTTTTTTTTCTTTTTGTAAGATAGAGACGAGCGTACAGAAAGGTTGGATACTAGTTAAAGAAAGTTGTTTTAGCAAACATGAATAGGTATTATGTTGGTTAAAATTTCTTCAGAAGTATTTTCTGGTAGACAAAATGTGTACTATGAAACATTACATCAACATTAATCCTGAAAAAGAAGGTTAAACAAAGGCAGCCTCATAAACACTACTTCTAGCCTACTTGATAAAGAGAACAATACTTGGGAAATTATGGTCTTCAAGTTGTGCTTCCCCAAAATTTAGTTTAAATTGGCCAACAGATTCAAATGTTCAGGGGTACAGAGCTGCCAAACATATTTAGATTTTGAAAGGGGTTTCAAGAACATAAAATCCTAGAGAGAAGTAATCTCATAAATACCCTGTTTAGGTACAGGGGGAGAACTCAGTCTTTATTTCTTCGTTTTGGCTGCCAGTAAAGCACATTCATTTAGTCTGAAGTTAAGTATGAGCCTACTTAGCATTCTAAAAAAAAAATATTAGGTTGGAGTATAAGAAAATAAAGCTAGCAGTGAAGTCAAAGTGATGCAAAGAAAGTGTCATGGGACTTTGGAGATGCATCATGGTGAGGAAGCATAATATGGAAAGAACATAAAAGTTATTGTGCAAGGATTTAGGTAACAAAAATACAATCTTAAGTTTTTGTAGGGTGACAAAAACCCAAAAGTGTTCAAGTGGTAAGGGTGGAGACCGGGAAAAGAAGGCAGACAGTAGAAAAGATCACAACAAATTAGACTTTATTGTATTATACCTTGAAACAGTGCAAAAAAACAACCCAAGTATTATCACTTGTGGCTTCCTCTGCATTCTGTGAAAAAGCTGCTATATTGCTAAGCACTGCTAGGACGTGTGACAAGTCTTCCCAGAATTTAGTAAACTTACCTTCCCCATTTTGAAAAATTTAACATCATAACACTAACACAAACTGGGTCATTTATCACATATTCCCAATTTTGTCATTTATGGTATGGCATAGCAGAAGTCCCAACACATGACCCTGCAAATCTGAGGCCAATCTTCTGATGTACTTCTATGTTGGAACCTGCCAACAGTCTCCCTGGCCAAAAGGGATGAAAAAAAAACTATCACATTCTTTCTCCATCCTCTCCACAGATGTTATGTCCCCTGAACACTCTTTTTAGTTTGATCATCTTTTTACCTACTGATACTATGGCATTACACAGGACCTATCAGTGCGCGTAACGTCGCAATTTTTCTGTCAAGGTTTTTTATAAACTTCCCTGATTGCATTTTTATATTTAACTGTTGAAGTTTATCTAACTTCTCCAGTTCTATCATTTGCCTATAACTTTTGGAAGGACTCCTCTTTGCCTTGTGCAGTTACATCAGCTATCTTTTGATCTCCCTCATGTCCTTTCATGCATTATTTGAAATCACTACTACAGTGTATTCAGATCACTTCCACATTGTCTGGAAATATTCTATCCTCTTCATTCACCAGCATTTTTCTAAGAAGCTCCATTATTTTTGTGCAAGTCTCTTTTAGAATCCAAGCATTATTCTAAGACGTTTAACTTTTTGCTCCAGTAGGGATGCCAAATCTACGTTTGTTATGGTTATTGTTACAAGGTGAAAATTTGACAGATTAAAAGCCATGGACGGGACTCTTGTTTGTAACAAATAACTGCTTGTTTGTTTTTTCTTCTGGAACGTTTCTGCTTATTTGCTCCACAAAGCAGTTAATGCACCATTTAAAAACATAGCTCCCCTAACATAATATTTACTCAGTCTACACTGGTGTAGACATTATCTCCCACAAGAATTATGTTCCCTGGTTTTGTACCCTCTCCAACCTTCCTCAGCTCGTCACAAAGCCTGTGACGCACAAAAATAGGGATTAAAAGGGGAAAAAAAATTAGAAGCAGTTAAGTGTTAACTCGTTAATTAGTACATGCAGAAGAAACTCTAAAACTCCCTCCTATTCTTTTATCCCCAATGACCCCGACTCAGGACAACATTTCTACTGTAAGAGTAAGTATCTTGTCCTCTGGATCTTATCAAAAGCCTTAGTGTAGACAAATGATTCGCTGAAGAACAGGACAAAGAATATGGACTTTCTACATAATGACACAAAATGCTAGCACTAAATTATTGCATTCACAACATATTAGAATGTAATTTCAAGCATACATTTTCTGCAACACAGACTACCTGTATTAGAATCATGACATTAAGAATTGCATCTCTGTGTAAGGCTCTCAGGCAGCAGTAAAATCTGTGAAAAATGGGTTAGGGTATCAAAATGTACCCCCACCACCTATTAAACACAAACAATAGAATATCCTGTTTAAAAGCAGGGTGACGTTTAAGTCATGTAGCTAAATATAATCTTGTGGAAGATGCTAGATGCTTATTCTACAAAAGGCAGCATCCTACCTGTTTTTCAACTTTCCACTGTTACTTCTAGGGCACAAGTCCTGCTTACTGAAATCTGTTTCAACAGATTTTTCTTGCCTTTCTTGCTACAACCTATTTTATCATCAATGCAGACTTGAAACAGAAGTATTAAAATCACAAAATAGCTAACTTCTTTCACAGATGTCACGTTAAATATCATTAAACTTTTCCCTCATGGCAAATGATTATGTGTGATATACATTTTACACATCACCTGTGCTATGCCAAGAATCCCTGTACCAGATCTTCTGAGGGACAGTTTCTTAACTGTCAATAAGCCTGGCTCTCTGAGATACCATAAATAACCACATTAACTCCATGTAAAACTCATTTGACTTGACATTGCTGTCTTCTTCCATGGACACAGCCTACACCAACCTTCTAATTGTGCCATCTCAATTAAGATGATGCCTTCTAATGGCATCATCTCACCTACTTAATTTGAACAAACCTGTGCTTTGCTGCAGTTGCCCTTTATGTATAAAGCTCAGCACCTTGTGCTATTTGGGATGTGCTTCTATAGCAGGAGATTGCAATAAAATGTCCAAGAGGGCTATATTAAATAACCATAAAATAAGTACACATTTTTTCAATAGTTCACAGGTGTGTATGGAGATCCCTCTAGCAAACTCTTTTCAAGAAAAAAAGCAATCTCACAAAATGTCTAGCTAAGAGAGGAGCTGTTGATATAGAGAGAGTTGTAGAACCTGCACTCTTTATAACAAAACTGCACATAGATTCTCAGTACAAGGCCATGGAGAGTGCTTAATTTGAAATGGACTTTCACCCACGTGTGTGACACCACCTCAGATGTCATCTGGTTGTTATACCGGGGTGGAAAAGGCTCCCTTTTAGAATTAAAGTGTATTGATTGTGTTGAGTGTCTCTGAAAGTATTCAGATCCAGCATCAAAAAGGCTCCATGAATCATAACCTCTAATAAAAATAAATTCTGAACTAGTGACTCAGAGCAACTGTGGTGACTAGTCCTGTATCATCACACATCTATACACTGGCAGTTTTCAAACAGCACTGATTATACTGAACTGTACAGCTGTAAGAATTTAGATATGCATCACTATAGAAATGTAGGCTTAAGGACACTAAACTGAAAAGAATGTTTCTACCATGAACCCATGCTATCAAACTATCAAGATTTCAACATGATAATTTATCACCAAGAAGCATATGGCAGAGCACAAATACAAAGATGGCAATGCTGGAGGTGATAAACACTCCAAAGTGAAGTTATAAGGGCACTAAGGACAAAAGTTCCTGTACAACTTCCTGAAAGGACATTGCAGAAAGGTAGGTACTGGTCTCTTCTCATAAGTTACTGGTGATAGAACAAGAAGGAATGGCCTCAAGCAGCACCAGGGGAGGTTTAGAACGGACATTAGGGAGAACTTTTTTACTGAAAGGTTGTCAGGCATTGGAAGATGCTGCTCAGGGAGGTGGCTGAGTCACCATTCCTGGTTGTGTTTAAAAGCTGTGTAAATGTGATGCTTGAGGTGGACTTGGTAGAGTTAGGTTGGACTCAATGATCTTAAAGGTCTTTTCCAATCCAAATGATTCTATGATTCTGTAAGGAAGTTGTGAGGAAAAAAAAGTATTTCCTTCTACTCAATTCACTTTCATCAATGAGAAATCCATTCTGAATTAAATAATCTCATTAGAAGAATACCTAAACAGACAGGTACTAAAGGAACTCAAAAATCTACAATAGCAGACCACAGTTTCCACACAAGCTCCCATCTCATGCTTTGCTATGCTCACCATTAGAGTTATTTTTTTTCTTCACATCCTTACACATTTACCTTATCTCACCCATTCTGCCAACCTCATCAGTGCAACTGTAGATCACCAGGCTTTGGACAAGTGCAAAAGATCCATATCTATTATCACAGAGCACAGGTAAAGCAGCAGTGTGGAATGTTGCTATCTCTGGGCTTTTGCAGTGGTGTGCAATCGCCTGGATACAATTAGTGATGAAGCATGTCAGAATTCACCTGCCTGAAGAGAAAGGAAATCCTCTAAAAAGCCTCTGAAAAAAACTAAACAACCTTCTCCAACGAAGGTTAGGGATGAAAAAGCAATCAGATTTAAAAATAAACACACAACAACCAAAACTAGCAAAACAACCAAAAAAAAAAACCCCAAACAAACGCACAAACAAACAACAGAAAGAAAAACGAATCGCCACAAAAGTGGAAGTTCTTCTCACAATGTCTAATCTATCTGCAGAACTCCTTGCCAGAGGACAAATAAAATGGTAGACATCTAAGTTAAAACAAAGACTGGGCACGTTCTAGAAGAGAAATCCACAGAGGGATTATGAAGTAAAGTACAGAGATCAATTCCAGACCAAGAAGCTCCCAAGCAAAAAGTGTTATACTAGTATTGTGCAGAATTATCATTAAGATGTCTTTCTGTTCTAATACTGTTCACTAAACATGCACTTGTTGACCATTGACCATATACAGCTAGATCTTTCCCAACTATATATTTCTTCTGCAAATTGGACATCAGCAATTGCTTTAACCTTTCAAGGAAGTCTTTGAAAGAATGTCCTTTTTTCATTTTTCCCCTCTATTTTTCCTCCTCTCCTCTTTCCAGTCTTTTCTCCATCTGGCCAATGTTGTTCCTAAAGATAAGCAGCAGCAACGAGCAGACTATTCCAGCTGAGCCTCACTAGTCCTACGCAGGAAAACCATCTCCCTGCAGCTTAGTGCAGAATTTGTGTCTTTACTGAAAGAAAGTCGTAAAACACTTCAGCTTTCATAGTTTTACTTGATAATAATGTTCCCTCTCAACTAAACACTTATTCTTCTGGTATTCCCTTCAACATTAGCAACCTACAGAAGGCTTCCTTGTTACACTTCACATATCTCAGTTTTTGCTTCTCTTGCGTCAAAAGTTGCAACATTCAATTTGAAATCCTACTAGAGGAGGTCACAAAGAGCTAGTTATTTCTTTCATTAATGAAAAGACAGTGGCTGCCAACATTCCAGAGGATGGAGGAGGAAGGTTTGTTTTCTCTCATTCAAAGGCATTGAACAGTTGTAGTGTAGCTAGCTGTAGTACCGATTTTCTTGAGAACCATCTTAATTAAAACTTACTGAGTTTGCTGATTTTCTAGTACATTGAAAAGGAAAAAATTACGTATACTGAGACACAGGCCACAAAAAATAAAACCAAGAGCTTAGCAAGTATAAAGAAATCTTTAACAGAAACTTATTTTATCCTATCAGGCTACTAAGAGAAAGCAGAGCTAGCATTCTAACAAAGACAGCCTTTTGCATTTTTCTAGGAAGGCTGATGAGGCAAGTCTTCCTCCACTAATGGATTCTACCATATCAAGCATATAACCGGTACTGATAAATTATAATCTCTCCAAACTCTGTTCAACTTCATCTTGAATCAGGAACTCACACAAGTGTAATTATTAAGTCTGCTGTCAACAAATGGACTGTACCAACAATATTGTTACCATTGACAAACACATCACTAAAGCTCTTGGCAGAAGTGTTTACTACTAATTCACACAATTTTAGGGCAAGATGAATCACCCATGGGAAAATAAGGACACAAAACACTTGCTCTGAAAAGTCAGCGTTGCTACTGTTACTATATTAATACACAAAGCATATGCTCAAGTCTTAGGTGTCAAGAACTACATACAGGATTTTCACCTATTCCTCCCACTTCTCTTGGTCCTACAGCAACACACTAACTTCCATCTCAATAGCAGACCCAGGTACAGACTGTAGTTAGTCTTCCAGCAGATACAGGAGGTAAAAAAAAGAAGAGACTAGCAAGGCTGTCCTGCCTCCTTTGTCACACTTGTCACAAAGCCCTCAGAGAAGACTGAAGCCTGAAAAGACTCCTCCCATTATGCTGTACAGATAAGGATTGATAAAGGACAGGGAGGGAGGGACAGGAAACAATATTATTCATCATCTTAACATGGGAAAGCTTTTATCTTTCAAAAGGTATCTTCAATAAGTATGATAGCGTTCAAACCAAAGCTCAAAGTTAAAAGCAGCTTCCTCCATGCCCATGAATTTTGAAACAGAAAAATTCAGTACATACACGTGTAAAACATGCACTTTTACTTCAAAAAAGTAAATATATATATATACACATATTTATTAAATATAAAACTTGTCTTGCTGATTTCATTACAGAAAGGTAACATTATAACAACTTGTGGTAGCCTAGGTAAGATCATGTTCAGATACACACACATATGTGGTACTGACTACCAACGCTCACATTAAACTAGAAGTCCACATCCTGCTTAGAATACTAAAGACAATCATCTTTTTGTGTTAGGCACTCACCGTTCCTTGTCTTTGGGACTCAGTGAGCTTTGCAGACAATTCTTCTAGAGTCTTTCTTAATTCAGCATCAGTCCTTCATAGAAAAATACAGGTAAGACAATATTCTACAGTGCAAAAACTAAACATCAACTGTGATAATTTCAAGCAGCAACAATCTCCTGTATTTTTATGTTACTTCAATTTGTTCTACAGCCTCTAAATACCTAACACGATTGGAGGCCAGCATCAAGTGGAAAATTCATGATAAAAAGCACTTTCGTTCTTCAAGTGAAGATAACAGAGCCTCTAGTTTGAAAGGCTAGGTATCAGGTCAACAAGTGAAAAATTATGAACACAACCACACAGTCCTTTTGAGAAGTACTAACTCCTACAAGGAATTAGCAGACTAATTGCTGTTATCGCTGTTAGACAAAGCACCATATGTGAAGACAGTATGTAGTAAAAAAAGATATTGTGGCCTGCATGAGAGCTTGCCCTCAAGAGACTCCAGTACCAAGAACAAATAAGGAGACAGCATGTAATAAAAGAAATTCCCAAGTCCCTGTCATTTTGTTCATACATAAAAAGGGGGGGAAAGCCACATACACCATTGAAATGCTGGGGTTTGAACCCCGAGCCCCTGAATTAAGGTTGACATATGGGTGATTCCCACAGCCCTTCATACAGAGGGGGTGAGTTTGCCTTATAGCTTCCCCCCAGGGTGCGGCCGGCCCTGCAGGGAGAGCCATAAGGGAAATGAGCCCCAGGGGTCCCGCACTGAGTTGACAAAGGTCAGGTGTCTGCTTGGGGATCAAAGCTGGGACCACTGGCAGGGAGTCAGGAGTGTCTGTCTGTGGAGTGCACTCCACAGAGCTTCCTGGTTCAGGGAAGACCTCCTGACTCTCCTGGAGCTGGGCCCCGGTCTGTTTAGGCCTTTGCAAACACAGGTCGATCGGATGAGAGTTACCATGTGGGCACCTTTTTCTTATATGTTTAACTTGCTGGTGTGGCTGTTTCCCATGCCAACTATGGGAACCCTCGGTTCACTGTTTGTACCACCTGTTGTGGGCCGAGTCATGTCATTTGTGGGATCGTTGGGGGTGGCGTCGATCATGTATGAGCTTGTTGACCTGTTTGTACCCCCGGCGGTCATTCATATAGTAACATTTCTGTCTACAATACAGTCTGTGTATTGGTTCATCGTTCTGCTGGCTGTATCATTTTTGTTGGGCCTGGTCATTGGCAAAACAACCATACACACCAGAACTGATGGGTGCTATTTACATTTATAAATACTGCACGAGGTTACATGAAACAAGCAGTTCATAATACTGCTTTCATCTACATGTTGTGCAATCTCCTACTCCCCCCAAAAATTATTTTTTTTTAAATACAAAATAACAAAGGCATTTAAGAATTCTTTAAAAGCATAACAATTCTTTCCTACGCTACTCTTCACGTGGAGTTATAGTCTGTTTATACCGATTTCTTCTTGAAAGCTCCCGACTGATGTCATCTCCTAGGCGAACTTGCTCACTACTGAGATCTCGAAGAGACTGGTGGAAAGAATGCAGCTGTAAATTAAAATATACAGATTAAGCCAAGGCTTAGGAAACCCTTTGTCTGTGATACTCCAAAAATACATATACACATATATACTTTTTACAATAAAGTAGATAAAAATAATCCATAAAATAACAAAATTCCACAAATGGCTGATGAGCATGGCTAAGGCTTGTATGCTTCTATTTCAATCAACCCTTCACAACACTTCAACATGCTCATAGAAACTTCATTTTCAGTACATTATTTGCTAAACCAAGTTTTCCAACTAAATTTTTTTTTTTTTTTATCATTTTGGTTACTTGACACTGCACCATCTTTTTAACCTAATGCAAAGCAAGTTGAAAGATCTGAACAGTTGAAGTCAGGAAAGACACATTCCCTGCTAATAAATGGTAGTATAAGTAAAACACAGTTCTACCCAGCTATATATACTGCTATAAAAAGATGGCATACAAACTTGGAAGTGACCAAGCAGAACACTATGATGTATTCAGGACCTGCAAAAGCACTGAGGCAAGGTACTTTACTTTGCCCAGGGCTTTACATGCTCTACTAGAATTTTTTTTTCAGAGCTTGAAAACAAACAAGCACACACAAGATAATCCCACACATTTCCTCTGTAAAACACCCCATTACCCCCATTCAGCAGGCCCCCAGTTTATAGTCAGTTTTTAAGGGAACAGATGAAAAAAAGTAATAGGTCATCCACCCTTCACTGGATAAAGTCTCAGTTAATCCATCCTAATCCAATCTACTGCTGTCAACAGCTCCGTGGCCAAGACCATCATTATGAAAAACCCTGTTTTATAATAATCCCTTGTTTTATGCCCAAGACTTAAACATGAATTTTCCACAGCCCAGCTGACTGTCCTGAACATTTGGACACAGGCACTACCATCTCCCAGACATTTCAACCTGACCCAAGAGACTTTGAAAAACACAGCATGTTTTCAGAATGTATCAGTCTAAGGCGAGAGACTCTAACAATGTTAAAGCCCATTCAGCTGGAAAACTGTCTTAGCTAGAAGCAGTCAGAATAAGAATAAAGGGACAGTGGTTACAGGAAGAAGATAAAGCCACAGCTTTACTTAAGCAGTACTGCTTTACCTCTGCCTCCATTTCTACCTATGGTCATTACCAATGACTATTTCTAGTTCACCATTCCTCAAAGCACTATATTGTTCTTATGAAACAGTTAATGACTGAAAAATGCAAGAATAAGGAATAAGCCAGGAGTTATCATCAAAATAAGAAAAAAAAGCTATTTACTTACATTGCTACTTAAAACAATCTGAATTTTGTATGCATTGCAGGAATTCCCTTGAATAAAATTTCTAAGATATGTATAGAATATTTACAAGTAGTCTAAAATAGTTCTAAGGGGTTTTGGAAGCTTAGGAGGGAAGATTTCCATGTAAAATTATTTCCTTCCAAGGATTATGTTCCACGTTAACCTTGAGGAAGGAAGGGATGGGGGAAGTCAAGGACAATGAAACAGGGTTACACAGAATCTAGGAATTTCTATAGCACTCAGACTTACCAAAAAGTCAACTGAGATAATGTATTATGGTTAAGTTTAAAATTAATTATTTGGAAACTGGGGCTGATTTAATAAAGCCAATATGAACACCTTCCAATCAGCTGCTTTAATTTTACTCATAATACATTTCTCCTGGAGAAATTAGTCCACATAGAGGGATTCACTCAAGGAGGTCTGAAAGAGCAAAAACAGGTACTGAAATCTCCTCTCTCCCTCTGTAGGCTATAGAAAGTCTCTAATTTTATCCATTAAAGTAATTTCTTTTTTTTTCTGAAGACTAGGCAAGTAGACACAAGTTGAAGGGTATGAAAATTACCAGTGTCATACACATCCTTTCCTCCTCGTATCATCTGCCTGAAGTACAGGGTCAAATCATCCCACTCACAGGTCAGACATAGAATTAAGATGGAGAATTAACTGCCTCAAAAATCAATCCAGGCTACACTGAAGTAAACAGGAAAAGCACTAAGACCCTGTGCCATCAGCTAAAGCAGAGCAAACCCCTTTATAGCCACACTCAATTTCAGCATGTAGATGAATGTTAATCACAGTCAGAAATTACTTTTCTCATACATGGCCTAAGAAGTACAAAGACTATTTTCATACATTCCTTTTGCTATCACTACTATCTGCATCTTTTTCTCTATAATGCCAGATTAGCATGAAACCTCACAACACTGACAAATACAAGAGGTGACTGTCTATGAAAAAAGGCACGTAAAATCAAAAGTGCACTTCATAGCTGAAACATTCTTAGCTGTATCATCAGAAAGAATAACCCCATTTGGTGAAAAAGCAAAGAGCTTGGTGACCACATATTGCCTATTTGGGGAAGTAACTTCCATTAGTGCTCTGTACCTGGTCCAAATTATCTGCCTCATGGACAAATCGAACACTTGCAGATCTAGATCTTTGATGTTTATTGCCCTGTGAGTCTCCATAGTCCCTGAGAGGAGAAGTAGGCAGGAAGTGGCAGTTCCCTTTAGGAGAGAAAAAAAATAAGTAGGAAAACAAAATTTCGTACAGGAAATACTTCATCTTGTCAATAATCCTGATAGGCCACGTTACAGACAAAACAACCACTAAAGTTACAGAAAATGTACAGCATACTTCTTGTTTAATCAGTCCCAGGATTCTTCTTCAAAATAAATATTTCTAGAATACAGGTATGTGATGGGTAAAAGGGTTCCTTTGTTCCTCCAACAGTTAGGGGTTTTTCCCCAAATTTTATTTGCCCAAGCAAATAAACAGCTTTTCCTTCACCTTGATCTATTATAACTTCAAACTACAGTACCTCACAGCTTTTAGATCAGAAAAATGAGAGTTTTAGAGCTTTCTACAAAAATACATTAAAGGCTACATCTGGGAGAAAGACTCCTCCCAGACATATCTTCTCCTAACATATAATGAATTTTCAGAGAGGTGTACAAGAAAATACTTCTCTCCTGTACATTATACATCAGTTCAGTTTTTCCTTTTTCCCCGAGACTGCTATAATTTCATCCACACTTCCATAACCTTTCATATTTAAAATTTAACTTTTATTTTAGGTGTAAAGCAAGCTTTGGAAACTGCAATAACTTTTGGATTTAGCTTTAACTTCTATGTACCAACAACTCATGCAGTGGACAAAGAATTTTCTCTACTGAAAGAATCAATGTGTCATGTAGATCTCTCTCGGGATATCAGCAGAAAAGATTCTGTAATAGAAAGCTGTAAGAATTTACAAATTAACAACTTTATAACTTGATGCAGATCTCCCAAATTTCTTAATTTCTTTGAAGTAATCAATGATGGCTTTTCATGCCACTCTCTTTAGACATTCTTCTTCTTTATTTCCTCTTTCCATACAACAGCTATATGACATAATTTAAGTATATGCAAGCACCTGAAGTATTTTACCTGACACTCCTTCTCCATCCAGATCGCTAGGGTATAAGCTTGAGAGAGAAGCACTTCTCATTCCAGAGTTTCGGTTTAATCGTTGGCTCCTTAGATGACCTATAGATTGTTCCAGTGTTTCTTTTAGCTACAAAAAAATAACAATTTACTGAAATATGAATGCATACTGATTTAAAAAAACTCATGCATGTAAAATATTCTTTTTCAAAAAGTCATTAAGTGAACCAAAACTAGTTTTATGACTAGTATAGCTATGAATTAGTAACAGCTTTTCCTCCCTGTCTCATATGCCATAGTCCCATAACTATGGCAAAATGTTTCCAACACTGGCAGCTTCAAATATCATGTTTCTTAAGTAGTGCAACACACTAGGAAAACTCAAAAGAAAAGAATGTATCCTACTATCAAAAGAAGACCTATTTGCCAGCAATGACCAGTAACAACCCTGCAAAATCCAGAAAACACCTTTAAAGACACTTTAAATTGGTATTTTTCTACCAGCCCTACCTGGAATCAATTTGACATATGGCTATCAAATTTCACTCAGCAGCTTTACCTCAAGTCCTATTTTTAGTAGCTATACTTCCAGGTAGACATTCCCAAATTAAGAGTTCAGAACTACCTACATTCCAAAATAATGTCCTCATTTTTCAAACTTGCATCTTATTTCCTAACATTGCATTTGCTAATTTTGGATCTTAGCCACCTGCTTTTGTCACACCTTTATTTGAACCTTCAGAAATTCATGTTTTACGGATTGCCACCTTTCCTCTCCCCAACAGAGGCTTGTACACAATAGTTAAATTGCTGTTTTATTCTTGCAGAATTATACACGCTGTATTGGATCTCTCTCTAAGTGGCACTTTTTCCCAAATCATAAAACACTTCTTTAAATCATTTCTGAATCTTTCAGTGGTTGTTTAGGGGTTTTTTTGAGGTAGTATGTGTTCATTATATAGTACTTTTAAAACAACTTGATTATTGCTAAGACACTCTCAAACCAAAAACTTAAAGGGTTTTCTTATGCTTTCTAAAAAAGACAGAGGCTACTTGTGGGAAAAACATACAATAATGCATGTGTAACAGAAGATCACTTTTGCATTTAAAAAGATAAACCTAAAAAAAAAAATGAAGATGACATAGGAACAAAGAAAGAAAGAACTGCAATAACTCAATTTTCAAATCTAACTTGTCTCTGTTAAGAGACTTACCTTGCACTTTAACAGGCCAATAAAAACTCTGATTTAAGCTACAGGTGCTGAGTTTACATGCTTTAGCTTTACAGCACTCATTTTCATTCTTTCTACATGAAACCAGACAGCTGGATTTTTTAATTAGCTTTTTTTTTTATATATATATAAACAAAGACCCATGACAGTGTCCAGAATTAACAACTTTACTCTTCAGACTGTTTCTTTAGAATAGAGCAATGGCCAAAAAATTATGTACAACTTATAATTTACATTATCAACATTGTTTCTCTTTGTTTATAGTATTTGTGTTCTCTTTAAAAACTACTTAATTTTTAAAAGTATGAAGATAGGCTAGTGACAGTAGAACAAAGATATTAAAAAACCCACAGATTAAGAGAATAATCCTTAACATTCACCAATCTGAATTCTATTTCTCAACATCTCATCCATAAGATGGTTAAATCCCATCAAAACACTGCCTAACATGGTCTTTTCCCATTTCTTCATTTTCTTTTTTTTCCCCCCCTCTCTATTTATTTAGAGAGATAAACATCAGTGCTATCAGAAAAAAATAAAATTAAAAAAAAAAAACCAAACAAAAAACATCTCTCTCAAAGGCTAATTACTTTTCAACTTCTCCAAAGCCTCACATGAGCAAAAACCCACCCCAAAACATTCTCTCCTCTATCGCCCTCCTCCCCACCCCTAAAAGTACAACAGAACCTTTTCTCTACTACCCTTGTCCTCCAGGAGCATAATGAAATCACAGACCAACAGTGAAATCAGCAGGAGAGTACCACTGCTCTGGAACAGAGCACGCAAGGAGAGTACAATGTTCCCACCTCTAGAGAACCAGCAACAGCAACAATAAAACAAAGTTCCGAGCAGCAAACCTTCTGTTCCCATAAGCTGTGTTGCAAGTTTTGCATTTATTCACAGGGAGACACTGGGCACCAAAAAGCCTGGTACTAAATTAATTTATAAATTAGAATGGAAAACGGGTCCTCAGCAGCCTAAGACTCACCAATTCATAAATGCAAATACACTATACGATGGTCTGAAGAAAGTCTTTTTTAAGGAAAAGATTACAAAGAACTCCAAAGTCAGACATAATATTCAGCATAACTGACTGAACCTAAACACATAGGCCATCTGGAGCAAAACAGTCTTAGACAAACAATCCTGTAACCAAATCTAATATGGTAGAAACACTTGACCAACCATCACTGTGAAGAGAAAAAAAAAAAAAAAACCAAACTAAACATCCAAATGAGACATTTATTCAAATTCTTAAATATTGATTACAAAAGAAAAACAGACTCACTACTTCCTGACCCCAGCTGCATCTTCCAGCAAATGCATACATCTTCAGAAAAGGAACAGAAGCTCAGAATAACACGTTATCTTTACTAGTAAGGTTAATTTTACTCTATTATTTAAAGCTGAAGCAGGAGATGGAGTCTCTAGATTTCTCCTCCACTTGAGGCATAATCAAAAGCCACTTAGCGTGACTAAGAAGAATGAACGTGAAGTCAAAACTAAATTTGAGTGACACCTCACCTTGCTATTTCCTCACAGAAAATCTTTCCAGAATAACAATTTTGAACTACATTTAGTATCAGCATTTGTTAAAACCAGACAACTTTAAAAGGTTCCGATGCCCACAGGAATTCCACAAATTCAATACCCAAGTAGAGCTTATAAAGACTCAAACAGCAGAAAAAAAGAGATATATAATACCCAAAATTACTTCCATGCAGAGCTTGTGCATACTGATTTAGAAACCAAGCTGTCTGAAGAAAACAAGCCTTCTTCTCTACAGATTTTATCTCCTTTTCTCTACCCTTACATGCAAAATATTCCTACATCTCAAATACATCTGTCCTGAGGAAGCACCTGCTGCAGTTTGCTTGTAACCAAGGTACAAATCTCTCTCGCTCTACCAGCACTGATTTGTTTTACCTTCTCTGTCTAGAGCTCTGTTTTCAAACTTGCAGAAGTTTGACATTAATGAGAATTTCACCCCTTCTGTAATTTAGAGAATGCTGGTCAACAGATTCAGAAGCTATTGTAGAATGACAGGAAAAAAACTATATCAGTATGACCAATCTCATTCCTTTCTGTAATTCAGCTCTTACCACATATTCATGCCAAAGAAACATGTTCCCTAACACTATATTTCAGCTATGCACCTTCTACTTGGCACAGTTTGTAACATAATCTGTTTGGTATGTATAAACCAGAAAAGTAATGAAGCTACAACAGCTGCCAGAGCTTCATTTTATAACATATTGCTATAGTTTCATTTAGACTGCTCAAATATGAGAAGTTTCTATTGACACCTACTTAACCCTTGATATATTCTGTCCATTACTACCAAGTTTTCAGCTATGAATGCTATTAACAGAAAAGATTTAAGAAGACAAACTAAAAGTTGCTCACAGTTGCTATTTCTTCGGTTTGTTCCTTGTTGTATTCTCTGTATTGTCCTAGCAAATGGTCAACGTGTCTTAGATTTCTGTTGGCATCCTTAAAAAAACAGTTTGAGGAAGAAAAGTCAAAATGGAAACAACCTTTAATCAAACATTACCATTGTCTTTATTATTCTTTTTTATATGAGTAAATTGATAACACAAGTGCTTTTTAAAGGGTCTAAGCATTCACAATCCTATTCAAGTAACAAGAATCTGAAGATATATAGCACAGCTAAAAGGAAGGAAAAAAACAATTAGAAAAATTAAAAACACAGTATCACAGTTACAGTAGTAAGGCCTCAGCTTGAAATAGTTTTTTACATTTCAGCCACTCTTCAGAAAAACGTTTTTAATTCAAAGATCTTAACATTACCTGCCTATAAACTAGAACTAAGTTAACTAACAAATTTTTGAAGATCAACACATGAGGCAAGGTCTCCACATGAGCACTGCCTGACCTGATGAAGACCTGGATCAGGTGGCAGACCTGATAAAAAGCACCCCACAAAAAGCTCTAAATCAGAATTGCAAAACAACAACTAGAAAGAGGTTAGACAGAAATGGAACAGTACTACAGAGTCCTTTTTAAAAAAGTCAGATTACATTCTTATTAACCCATCGCTTTTCTAACTTGATGATCATTTTCCAGCTAAGAAGTTTTGAAGTTTAAATTCAGCATTCTATATAGATTTTCATCTTCTCACATAAAAGAAAAAAAAAAATATTGCCAGCCAAGCAATACTTCAACACAAGTCTTAGTATGTAAGCCCACCCACTTTAGGTATTCAGAACTGTCAACTAGAGAAGAATGGGAACGGCTTCTCAAGTAATAAACGGTGTCAAGACAGCCAAATGCCTCCTCCCACATGCAAAACAGAGTCAAGAGTTTTCTTCTGCTGCCTCCACTGAAGAAGCAGGAATTAGCTGAACACTTTTTTGTGCTCAGGTACAGGTCACTTACTAGTCTACAAATAGTGCTTCTCACTGTGCTGTTCCACATCTAGAAAATATTTTAATTGCAAGCCTTGTCAGGAGGGAACTGACTGCCTACATATTTAGTTCAGTAGGAATTGGTAAATTTCACACAGCAAGAGACAACAAAAACTGGGCTGGAAGTTTCTGCTACAAAATTCAATGCCTTGTGAGAAGCTCGCAAAGTTTATTTGGCATTATACAGTTTGCTAACTTCATAAACAGTATTACCAAACAGCTCATTGTTTCTAACATTAATCTCTTAATGTCTGAAATAAAGGCTGTATAAAAGTGTAAGAAGCCACATACTTTCTGCTCAAAGGCAATACAATCAATTTCCCAAAACCTTTCCAGTTTGCACAGGAAGCAATGTTCCCTATGAGTACAGTTTTTTCCACAACTTCAGAAATTAAAATTTGACTCTGTGACAAAAACACACTCTAGAAATACTTTAAAACTGTATTTTGTAAACAACCTGTAAAGTGCTTGCTAAAGTGTGGATCTTCTCTGTGACTTCTTCAGCACCATAGTTCCAAGCTCTGCCGTGGGATGCTCGCAAAGGTGGCCGCCTTCCTACTCGAGCCCTAAGGAAGTTGTCTGAATCACTGGACGAATCTGCCATTAGAGTCCTGACACCTAGGCAGGAAGACCAGAAAAAGTAACAAGTGTGAAACCCTAATGGCAACCAAACAGTCTCTGACTTAGACAATATTCCCAAGGCAACTTCATAGACTCAGACTCCACTTAGTTAGCCTTTCTGGTTCAGGTCAGCAGGATGTACCTTTGAAGCAGATCTTCCAACTGATCCTCAATTACTATGTTTGTTTACACCAGGAAGCAGTACCCAGATGCAAGAGGCAGAGGCCATTAGGGGAGAATAAAACCAGAAGATGCACTCTCACTACTTCAAAAAGTGTTCAGTATCCAGGATAAGTCGACAGCCCAAACCAATTCCTTCCACCAAAACACACAGTGCAGACATCAAGGCCTTATCAATTGTTTTGGTCTACAGAACCACTCCCTCTTACCTCACACAACTTGCTAAGCTATATTCAGATCATCCAGGGCCAACCACAAGTAACCCTGAGTAACTCTCTCGAGCAAGTCTAAGAACCAGTATCTTAATGACTTACGGAAAACTGGAGATATTACAGAAGGTGGCAAATGCAGTGTCTTTAAAAGAAGAGAAAGAAAACTGTGACCAGGATATTATCGACTAATCAACTTAATTTCAATATGTGGAAAAAATTAGACTATTTTAAGTTTCCAACAAAAGATCTGCTCCAAAAAAAAACCAAAAAAAAACCAAAAAAGCAGTGTATCCATTGATATAAAATAAATTGATTTGGTAATGAGCCATTTCATTTGCTAAACAGGGAAGAAGTAGAAGAGGTCAATAGGTCAATTCTTTTTTTAACCCTGGACACACATGACATTCACAAAAGTAAGCTAAAGAAACATGAACTAAATTAAGCTGTCCTAAAATGGAAATGACAGTGGGTATCAGAACTCATAAAGTACTTAGCAGAAATTAAGTGTCAAATTGGAGAGAGCTATCAAGTGAGAACCTAGAGTGAACCCACAATGTATTTCCATTAAATGACATGATAGTGTTATACAATATGTCTATTGAGTTTGCATCCGATACTGTTTGTCCAACTGGACAAACACAGCAATGAAAATAGAAGTTGGTAGGAGAAAGAGGGGTGGAAAAGATTATTCAAGGGCTTTAGCATTTCAAGTTGAATTCCTTATACAACTGCAGTGTCAGTTCTCTGAGCTAAAACGTCTCTTTCTGATCTTACCGAGTATGACAAGTAGCCCAATCACTTAAAACACAATCAGCAAATGATTCAGTGATAACTCCCTTCAAGCTTGACAAAGGTTTCAAAGCATTTTATAAAAATATCTTTAAGACACCAAGTAAAGGTGAGCGCCTATCAACGGCCATACTAAGAATTAAGCACAAGATCAGCTTTACTAGGGACCAGAAACCCCAAAACATTAATCAAGTCTCCGTTTACTCATGGACCTATGTTCCGGTATCACAGAAGAGCTGGAAAACTAACTTCATATTATGCAATTCGTATAGCTTAACTGCGAGTCAAACAGCTCCAGGTGAAAGATTAGGATTAACCTTAATGCCACCAAGTCACATTTCTTTCTAGAAGCTGAGAGCCCAAAGGAAACACCACGTACAACACTTCACAGTAATGAATGAAAGCTTTTCAAGGGTACCCAAGTAAACAGAGAAATTAAGTGCAATAAGACCATTCAAATGTTGGAAAACATTTTAACTCATTTCCAGATGAAATGGCATAAACCAGCAGAATTCCAAAGGTTTGTAATGCATCTCAGCTAACGGGAACTAAATTCTCAAAAATTCCCCAACCTCTTTTGACAATGGGCCTCTGCTACATGTACCTCTAGCTAGACAGGTATGGAAACTTGTAATGTCAGAGAACAGACAGGCACTGATTGAAATTAATGAAAACCAGCAGTTGACTTATCCACTGAAAAATGTTCTGAGACATGTCTCAATCCTAACGGTCCCAACTACTGAAAAGCTGTGACACTAGAGAAAACAAAACGGAAATGAAGATTTACAGCAGAAAAGATTAATGGGTTTAATTTCAGCTGTCCAAATATAGGCTCATTAAGGCACTCACTGGCCAAACCCTGAAGGAAGGCTAGCAAACAAGGTAAACGTAGAAGAAAAGGCTACACATAGAAGGACATGTTGTCTGAAGAAAACTTTCTATTTATGGTTAAGCAGCATTTCTCTTTGTTCTCCTGAGCAACCCAAGAGGAACTGCAAGTACTTTTAAAGTAGAAATTTTGTTTCATGTAAAGCAACATCCTCATTTTCAAAGGAATTTTAAGTCTCATTTTAGATTAAAAAAAAAAAAACAAACACAAAGTAAGAATTTGTACAAAATATACTGTATGCACATTTGTCTATTAATATAAACAAACAAAAAAAAGTCTATCATCACTTTTTCCAAAAACCTATAGATTTCAGCATATGATCATACAACCTGCTTGACAGTGAGAATCAATTCTCTTCTACTGGTTTTCAGTCTAACCAAACATATCATAACCTTTCTTGCGCTGAAGAAGAACATCAACACCCAGTATTTTCTTTCCCTGTAGAAGAGAGTATTTCAGTTCCACTAAGGACTTTCTTGTTAAGAGACCTGCAGGGTAAAATAAATATGAAGTACAGCTGACACTCTCAACAGCAAGTTCTCCAGCTCGAGTAGGCAAAAGATGAACTCAGCGTACATAACCTGATAATGCTGTGAATGCTTCTATTTGCTTAGCTCCACACAGACTGATCTATCACTAGGTAACTAACAGTGCTAAAGGCATGTTTGAAGCCTTACAGTTAAGACCAACAACAAAAACACAACAAAAATTTATGGCCGTTCTGGAAAGGACAACACGATGACACTCAAGCGGCCCTTTCCTTCAGTGTTTGTAACTAAACTAGAAGTTTTCAAAAAGCCAGGAAGGTGATCCAACGCGGTAACATTTCAGCATCGTACTTGTGACACCACGTTCCGAGCACTCTCCAGCACAAGGACACAGCACACGAACTTTACTAACACCCGAGCTCATCTCCCAGAGTCTCCCGTCTCTCGTGCCCCCGCCTCGTCCCCCCGCCAGGCCCCTGACAGCCTCAGGGCCAGCGAAAAAACTCCAGAATGGCGCCGGGCAGCCGACGACCGGGCCTCGGCCAGTTCCCCGTGGGCTGCCCCGGCTCATCCCGCGCTCCGCTCCCCTCCCCGCCGCGGCT